>NW_024532431.1:0-5191 GCF_016097555.1 Gigantopelta aegis
CGGTACCTGGCTGCGAATCCAGTACCTGCCAGCCTTAACCACGACACCACCGAGGCCGGTCTTTAGGTAATAATACTCTCTCAACAACTGTGTTTAATGATTACCGCCGATTACATCTCATGGTGTAATAGAACAGAACAGAACTTTATTACACTCAAGCCGTTCCACAACGGCGTTAAGGGAACATAGATAATAAATTGAATAAACATGACATGATTGAAGATGGTTTACCTGTTGCAAGACATTAACAACACAGTTAACTGGGTTGCATATAATTTTATTTAACTCTAACTTAGTATTGTTTCGTCGCCTATAATGGGTACAAGATCTAAAGTAGTGATAAATAGTAATAATAATATTAATAATAACAATAGTAACTGTAAATTTAATAAGAATAATGCTAATGTTATTAAAGGTCTAACAGTGGTACAGTGGAACGCCAAAGGTTTGCGCACACATGGGCCTGAATTAAAAAAAATTATTTAACTGATAATAATAATAATTTTGATGTGATCACCATTCAAGAGACCTGGATCACTAATTTAACAAATAAACAGAGGCAATCAAAAGTATTTTTAGATTATAAAATTTCAGGCTATACTGGTCTCTTTTTCAATGGTGGGGTCACTTCTAGGGGGGGGGGGGGGGGGGCATAGCTACATTCATTAAGGAGGGCATCGCCCACTCTAGATTTCCACATGTTGCCACTCATCCCAATATTGAATCTTTGGGCGTGTCTATACATGGCCTTAATTATAATTTTAATATATTTAATTTTTATGTACATCCGGGTGCCAGTAATGCTAAAATAAATGTTAATGATTATTCAAAAATTATTGGTAACAGTAATTTGGATGTAATAATTACAGGTGATTTTAATAGTCATAATTCTGTTTGGGGCTCGAAAGTTACCAATACTTCAGGCCAAATACTTGAAAATTTAATGGATAGTAATGATTTGGTCTGTTTAAATGATGGCACCCCGACTTTTCTCTCAGATGCTTATCACACTTGGTCATGTCTAGACGTCACCCTTATTTCAAGGGGCATGGCAGCTAAGTGTGAGTGGGAAGTGCTCAATGAATTTGGTAGTGACCACCTCCCTGTTAAAACCGTTTTTAATAAAAACTGTCTTTGGGAAGAACCGAATAAACAAAAACATAATTGGAATTTTAGTAAAGCTGATTGGCCACGTTTTGAGAGTATGTGTGCCGATATTAATCCTGAGCAGATTATAAATACTAATATTGATATTTTTAATGATAAATTAATTAAAACTATAATTGATATTGCTTTAAAAACTATACCGGTAAGAGGGAAAAAAGGTAAAATAAACTCAGTCCCTTGGTGGACCGATGAGTTGAATTTACTTAAAAAATAAATAAATAAATTAAGAAATAAACTTAAAAAAGATAAAAATGAGGAAAATATAAATAAATTTAAGAATGCTAAATATAAACTTGTCCATACAATAGCTAAGGAAAAAAAGGCCTCATGGGAGAAATTTGTCAGCTCTATTGGCGAAGGCACGCCTGGTGGGGAGGTCTGGTCTAGGATCAAAAGAATTCAGGGGAAACCGGGCAGTTTTTCTAATATTTAAAAAAATAGTAAAATATATACAACAAATCAGGATAAAGTAAATATTCTGGGAGCAATTTTTAAACAAAATTCTGTAACTGCTAATTTTTCTAAAAAAATTTTCAAAAACGTAAAATATTTATGGAACAAAATAATAAAATTCCCCTGAATTCCAAGTTCCGTGAAAGCGGGAACGATTATGACACTCCATTTACACTCCAAGAATTGCTCAAAGCTTTTCAGCATCGTAAAGGCTCAGCCCCAGGGCCAGATAAATTTAGTTATTTATTTTTTAAACGTATGCCCACCAATATAATTGAACTTTTCTTGGAGTTGTTTAATTTAATTTGGAAACAAGGGTACCTCCCCCCTCAATTGGAAGCACGCAGAAGTGTTTGCTCTCCCAAAGAGGGGAAAGGACCTTACGGATCCAAAAAATTACCGTCCGATTTCATTGACATCCAGTGTCTGCAAGACCATGGAGTATATGGTTAATATTCGCCTTACCCACTTCCTGGAGCTCAATAAATTATTTACTGAGTTTCAAAGTGGGTTTAGAAAAAACCACTCTACCACTGACCATCTTGTTCGTTTACAGACCGAGGTAAAAAAACGCCTTTAGGAGGAAACACAAGGTGGCCGGTGTCTTCGTGGACATTGAAAAGGCATACGACATGGTCTGGAGGCACGGATTGTTACAAAAAACATATAAAATGGGTGTAAGAGGATCTATGTTTAATTTTATTGATCGATTTATAAATAATAGAAGTTTTACGGTAATATTTAAAGGTTATTCTTCACCCTGTTTGGAACTGGAAAATGGCATCCTCCAGGGGTCAGTGATAGCTCCAACGTTATTCGGCATCTTTATTAATGATTTGGCAAAATCACTCACTGACAATGTATCTAAAAATTCTCAATTAAGTATCGGTCTGTTCGCGGACGATACAGCCTTCTGGAGGGTAGGGAATACTTTTGAATTGGTTAAAACAGACCTCCAGTCGGATTTAAATGTTTTACAAAATTGGTCTGAGGACTGGGGGGGGGGGGGGGGGGGGGGGGGGGGGGGGGGGGGGGGGGGGGGGGGTTACCATTTCCCAATCTAAAACTTGTTCTATTTCTTTTCTGGGCAGAATCGGTCAGCCCATGCCAAAACTAGATTTAATGTATGATAGTAAAGAAATTACTCAAGTCAAATCGGTCCGCTTTTTGGGAGTGACCTTTGACCAGCGTCTCTCTTTTGTCGAGCATATAGCCATTGTAGTTGGCATTTGTAAATATTATATAAATTTATTAAAAGTATTATCAGCTGTCCCGTGGGGCAATGATAGGAAAACTCTGCTCATGATTTTTGAGGCATTCATAGTCTCAAGACTTCAATATGGTGCGCAGGCCTTTGGGTGTGCCAGTGACACCCAGCTTAAGAGGCTTGAGAGCGTGTATAACAGGGCACTATGTACTATTACTAGAGCTTCTGTTTGCACGCCCCATGATATTGTCCTAGCTGAACTTGGAGTGCTACCACTTACCCTTAGAAGAATAAAGCAGGGACTAAAACATTTATATAAAACTAAAAACTTGGTTAGAGATAACCCAATAAATAAACTTATTTCCCTACATACTCAGTCAGTCAGGGACTCCAATATATCCATTTATTCTTATCTATTACGTTTTGCTAATGATTTTGGGGTGGCGAATCTACCTATAAGTGACTGTAGTGCTAGATTCAAAGCCCCATGGGTTCTTATACCCCCTAAGGTAAATCTTTTTATTAAAAATGAATTAGCACAGATAGACCTACCAGTTTTTAAAAATACTCTTTTTAGAATTATTATGGGGGAAAGATACAAAAATTATTTACAAATTTATACAGACGGCTCCAAGAACCCCATAAATGGAAGAACTGGTATGGCCTTTGCCGTCAAGGAATTAAATGGATATAGTTATTATAGAGCCAGACTGACTGATAATGTTTCGGTCTACACCACGGAGCTGTTGGCTATACAATATGCCCTGGTGTGGATTTTAAATAACCATAATAAACTGGACGACCAAAATAAATTTATATTATTATCTGACAGCTTGAGTGCCCTTAATGCCATAGATGGTTCCCACAGTGTCAGGCCCGAAATTGTTAAAAATATTATCAGCTTTTACAATAAAATTGTTCAGGCAGGGGTGGAGGTCGTCTTTGAGTGGGTACCCGCTCATGTGGGTATCCATGGCAATGAAATGGCTGATCAGTGTGCTAAAAGAGCCGTTTTGGATGAGGAAGTTAAGGTTAAAATTAAGTATAATTATAGTGAAATTTATTCAATAATTGTGCCATGCGTTGACCGTCTATGGCAAACAGAGTGGAACCATAGGACGAGAGCATGGCACGCTAATATTAAACCTGTTGTCTCCTCACAGGGTCCTATATCATTTAATATTAAATCTACTAAAATAATTACTAGATTACGTATGGGTGTTTCTGTCGCTTTAAACCAAACTAAATTTAAAATGAAAAAGTCCTAACTGCACCCATTGTAATGTGGCAGAAGATGTAAATCATTTTTTATTCTTCTGCAATAAATATACAAATAACAGAACTAAATTAAAAAACTTTTTTCATAAAAATAATATTGTTTTTAATCCAAAAAATTTATTAACTCCAAATAAACAGTATAAATTAACTATAGATAGGTTATTAATGGCCTATGTGATGGAGACAAAGGTTAATATCTAAATATTTGATTTACCATGTATCATTTATTTGTAATATTTTATCTAATGTTTTGTTTCTATTAAATTACATCTGGGCGCCGGGCTCATAAGCAGGTAAACAGCACCGAGCGGCGGTCCTGGAATCGCATTTGGAAAGTTCCCGGGGGTCGGGGGCAATACTTGGTTGTCGCTTCTCCGGCCCCGACTGGGACTCCCCCTTATTATATGCACGTAATGTCCATTAGGGTATGCGTTTTGGGAGTGCTATCTCGCTTAGTCCGGTACCTGGATGAATTAAAACTATTAAAATAAAATTAAAATTAATATTTATTTTTCCTTTCTTACCCCCCAGTCGCTCTCCCCGGAATTTAATAAAAAAAAAAAAATTTTTTTTTTTTTTTTTTAATTATTAATTAACCTTATTTTCTCATTATAATATTAAGCTAGGGGTAATTCTCACCTTCTTGTTGTAAAATTCTAGGGTTATACTTGGGATAACACTGGGTATCTATAGGCTAATCTTTTTGGCTACTTGTTTATTGTAGTTTTTAATATATAATAAATTTTAATGCCCGTTGCCTCCCCCCCCCCACCCACCCACACACATTTTAGTGGGGGGGGGGGGGTGTGCAGTTAAATATATATATATGTGTGTATATGTATATATATATATATATATATATATATATATATATATATATATATATATATATATATATATCGTTAAAAAGTGTATGTTTTTCTCTACATGACAGGCTTGTTTCGTGAGAGAGTTGAATTATTGCTCTCACTCATCAGATGTAGATTTAATTACACCGTCAACGGAAAGCTGATGATGTAATGGACTCTGTGACGTCGAGGTTACGTCACTATGCAGGTCTATAGGTGATGTGTGGTATGCGCACAG
>NW_024532432.1:0-12527 GCF_016097555.1 Gigantopelta aegis
ATGGCCGTAGACAACAACTGTTGAAAAATAGGGGTATACATACGTAATTTTCCGGAAGTCGATATATGGCCGTAGCTTTTGTTTTGTTTTATTTGTTGGAAAGACAGATCGAATGACTTATCGCCGGTGTTGTTTACATGCAATTTTAGTGAAGTTTTTTTTTAATCCACACAGTGATCTCCCTTGTGTATCGCGTAGAGAAAAAGAGTCCACAAGACCGGCCTCGGTGTTGTCGTGGTTAAGCCACTGGGCATAAGGTTGACAGATACAGGGCTCGGAGTACGGTACCAGCTCGCACCCGAAGTGAGGTTTAATGACTCAATTGGTAGGTGTAACACCACTACAACCCACTTATCTCTGACTAACCACTAACAATTAACAAGTAACTCACTGTCCTGGACAGACAGCCCAGATAGCTGAGGTGTTTGCCCAGGACGGCGTGCTTGAACCTTAATTGGACGTAAGCACGAAAATAAGTAGAAATGAAATGAGTCCCGCTGGTTTTTGCCATATAATTATTGGAATATTGAAATAAATTATTAAGCTTAGTAATGGACAAGGAGGTATTATTTTTATATTTACATTTCGTTTCTAGCCAATGTAACACTCATTTGGCTGAGGAGCGTGGGACGTAGCCCAGTTGTAGACCGCTCGTTTGATGAGCCGTCGGTCTAGGATCGATCCCCTTCGGTGGGCCCATTGGGCTATCTCTCTTACCAGCCAGTGCGTCACGACTGGTATATCAAAAGCCGTGGTATGTGCTATCCTGTCTGTGGGTCGGTGCATATAACAGGTACATTACTAATAACAGAAAAAAAAAATGTAGAGCGCTTTCTAAGACTATGTGTCAGAATTACCAAATGTTTGAGATCCAATAGCCGATGATTAATAAATCAATGTGCTCTAGTGGTGTCGTTGAACAAAACAAACTTTAACTGTTTGGCTGTAACGATATTTGGAGTTCATGTACCTACTAATGATACAGTAATAATGGCTCTGCGCCCGGCCCACACACACACACACGCACGCTGTCACGCCCGGAACACGCGCACACAAACATATTATGGTAGGATGTTAAATGTAGTTAGTAAATTATGCTTTCTTAGGCATCAATATTCCACGATTGTAGAATACATACCAATTTACTAAAAATGTGGCATCACAGGTTATTGTGGAACCGGTTTTTTTTTATGACTTTTAGTATTATTATTTCTTCTTCTTAATATTTTACTTTTTTAAATTACTATTATTATTATTATAATATTTTTTATTTACTATTGAACAATGTACATCCATTAAATAAAATATATTAAAACAATAAACACTCACATACAAGAACCGTTTACTAAGCTACCCTGTTCTATCACACTGATGTATACACTCGTATGTAAAAACAAAGTTCAAAGTAAAAATGTGTTTGGTTTAACGACACCACTAGGGCACATAGATTCATTAATTATCGTCTAATGGATGACCGTCATTTCGTAACTAATTGTGAGATAAAACATGTCGCCTCTCTCTCTCTCTCTCTCTCTCTCTCTCTCTCTCTCTCTCTCTCTCTCTCTCTCTCTCTCTCTCTCTCTCTCTCTCTCTCTCTCTGTGTGTGTGTGTGTGTCTCTCTCTGTCTCTGTCTCTCAATATTAATATTAATATTAATTGAACAACAGCACTATTTACATCCCGTACCTTCAATTGCAATGTCGTGGGACATTGCCTGGGTTTGGGGGTAGCCCGTGTCCAGCCACATCGAACGACCCATCATATCTCAGACGAGCGCTGTATCCACTAAGCGATACGCCGCCTAACTATAATTACAATGACAGATAGATGACGTCACGCAATTGTTTGTCGTTTATTAACGAACTTTGACCTCCACAAAGTCAACAGGGATTTAGTGAAATATATAGAGACTATTTCATGGGATTTTTTTCAAATGGTATATGGAGAGATAGGAAGGTTCCCTTTAGAAATACAAGTATAGGAAGGTTCCCTTTAGAAATACAAGTAATGTTACGAATGGTGTTATTTTGGAGTAAACTGGTTAAAGGCGAAAATAAACTTAGAAGTATTTTATGTAAATTAATGTTTCCTTTAAACAGTGGTGAAAGAAATCAATTTAAATGGTTGAAATTCATAAAAAGTATTTCGATAACACGGGAGTGGGGTACATCTATACCAATCAAAATAATGATTTCAAATTGTATAAACAAGAATTGAAACAAAACCTCTGCAATCAATTTATACAACAGTGATTCTCGGATATTACAAACTCTTCTAGGGGTCAATTTTATACATTATTTAAAACAGAATTTTATTTCGAAACCTATTCGTCGAGATTATCGTACCAAAATAGATGCTTAATAACTAAATTGCGTACGTCAAATTTAAGATTACCAATCGAAACTGGCAGATGGCATAACATTCCTAGAGAAAACAGAATATGCAAACTTTCTAATACTGATATTGGAGATAAGTACCAGTATTTATTCAACTGTAAGAATGAAAACATTGAAAACATTAGAATAAAATATATAAAACAATATATATAAAACGTTTTTAAAATGAAAGGTATGCTGTCATGTAATGCACCATTATTAGAAAAAAACTAGCTATATTTATTAAAACATTATCTAGTCTAGTGAACTGACGTTTCGCCGCACCTTTTAGCCATTTTGTTTGCATATCTTGTGTTCTATGTTAATTGTAGATACTTCTATGTTGACGCCTGTTCTTGTCATGTGTGTTAATTATGTATTTGAAAATGTCCTCTTGTTACACATTATAATGTATCTGAGTATTTTTTTTTTTAATAAATCTTGAAAAATAATTTTAAAAAACCCAACAACCACAAACAAAAAAACAACACCACCAACATATACACCACGCATATAAATACTACCACCCCTCATCCTTAAATTAAATAAGAAAACAATGGGAGTTAAGCTGCTAATTTCACAGTTAACGAGTAGCGTCTATGACTACCCTAGTTGCGCACAAAATTGAGTATTTTGTTTTTCTTTACAGGTACCCGATACATGTTTCAAGCACAAGGAATCTGGACACTGTGATACTAGATGAAATAAAATTTCTTTCAAAACATTGCCCAGATGATTTTTTTTCCAACAACAAACACACTAACACTATCACCAGTGACAGTGATTGCAGGGAAATGTATTCTGTAAATAAGTGTGTGCTCACTTCATTCTTACTCGGAGTGTACTTAAAAAACCACCCCATCCATAATAACAATAATAAAATCATTAAAAGACAAATAATAATAATAATAATAATAATAAAAATAATTATAATTAAAAAAAAAAAAAAAAAAAAGTGTCTACAGCACCCGGTGTTCCCAGGCGGTCACCCATCCAAGTACTAACCGGGCCCGACGTTGCTTAACTTCGGTGATCGGACGAGAACCGGTTTTTTTTTTTTTTTTTTTCTTTTTATTTACAAATTCAACAATTCACATTCAATAAATAAAATATATATTAAAGCAATAAATACGCACACACAAGAACCATTCACTGAACTACTCTGACCTCTCGCGCTCATTCATACTGATTTTATCCATTAATATATATATTATCATCATTTCTTATAAACATTCAAAAAATAAATTAAAAAATAGTAATTTCATTCACTTCTCAAACGTCTGTTTTATAAACACCAGCAATTAAAGTTCTAAACAGGTTTTAATTTTTTTCCATTTGGATCAGTGTCAATTCCTTTTCTTTTTCTTTCCTCGGCTAACCTCCTAATAAACGCTTCATTAGGTCGATCGACCATTCTCAAGATTCTGTATTTTCTGTTTTGAGAGTTATTGGTGTTCAGTGTTCTCCGATTGATCTCTGTCCGTGCGTGGTAAGCGGTCACCCATTGTCTCGGTTCTTTCATTCCCAACATTTGAGCTTCTGTTTTTAACAGGTGAATCAGTGACTCGCTTCACACTAGTATTGTCCGATGTCTTTCCTTCTTCTGTCTTTGTTCCTCTAACATCCTCATTGTCTTTATCTGGCTTGGCATGCTTCACTGACGGGGCTCCTTTAGGGATCGAAATATCTTTTTCAATTACCTCATCGTCCATATTTTCTTCATCAGAACTGTGTTCCTCTCCATTACTTGTATATTCCACATCAGAAACACATTCCTCACTACTTCTACCGTCCTTACAACTACACTGAGAATGTCTCTTGTTACACTCACCACACTTTAACTTTTCACAAAACTGTTTTATATGGCCAGTTTGTTTACAAAAATTGCACACAATATTGGACAAAACTTCATGACATGTGAATCAGATAAACAGTTCCAGCATACTTTTGTTTGACCACTGTGTATTACCTGAAATAACATGGGTCCTTCTGCAGTATCAAACTTCACAGAATATGGCATCGATTGACATTTTCCGGAAATCATCACCCTTACATAACGTGTTCCATCAAAAATGGGAAGTCCAGCATGTTTCCGCCTTTTAATGTCAGATATTACCGCAATCTTGTATTCATTTAGTTCTTGACAATGTCATCATCAGTTACATATGATGGTAAATGCATAAAAGACACCACCACTGTGATCAGAAAACAACATGTATACAGTTAAAATCATGTCCATTGAACGAAAAAAAACCATCGAGTAACCAACCTCGCATTTTCTTCGCAATCAAAAGTCACATCCAGAATGTTAGCATATTTGGGAACAATCGCCAAAACTGTATTCTCACCAGTAATGTCTTCCAAAGCTTTGTAAATGTCATCAAATCTTGTGTTTTAGATTATCCAAAACATCAAAGAAACTGTGCATTCCTTCCTGTACCTCGCACCCAAAATGGGCCTCTATCTCTTATATTGACCGAAGTCGACATCACAAAAGTCAGATTTTTTTAAAAACTAAAAAACCCTGACAATACATAACTTTAAAAAAAAATCAAGTCTCTCGCATTTCAGTAAAAAACAAAACACACATCTCCAAACAATAAAAAAAAAAAAAACCAAGAGCACTCTGAAACACGTCTTATCACAACAAATACACAACCGGAAGTACTAACCGGGCCCGACGTTGCTTAACTTCGGTGATCGGACGAGAACCGGTGCTTTCAACGTGGTATGGCCGTAGACAACAACTGTTGAAAAATAGGGGTATACATACGTAATTTTCCGGAAGTCGATATATGGCCGTAGCTTTTGTTTTGTTTTATTTGTTGGAAAGACAGATCGAATGACTTATCGCCGGTGTTGTTTACATGCAATTTTAGTGAAGTTTTTTTTAATCCACACAGTGATCTCCCTTGTGTATCGCGTAGAGAAAAAGAGCCCACAAGACCGGCCTCGGTGTTGTCGTGGTTAAGCCACTGGGCATAAGGTTGACAGATACAGGGCTCGGAGTACGGTACCAGCTCGCACCCGAAGTGAGGTTTAATGACTCAATTGGTAGGTGTAACACCACTACACCCACTTATCTCTGACTAACCACTAACAATTAACAAGTAACTCACTGTCCTGGACAGACAGCCCAGATAGCTGAGGTGTTTGCCCAGGACGGCGTGCTTGAACCTTAATTGGACGTAAGCACGAAAATAAGTAGAAATGAAATGAGTCCGCTGGTTTTTGCCATATAATTATTGGAATATTGAAATAAATTATTAAGCTTAGTAATGGACAAGGAGGTATTATTTTTATATTTACATTTCGTTTCTAGCCAATGTAACACTCATTTGGCTGAGGAGCGTGGGACGTAGCCCAGTTGTAGACCGCTCGTTTGATGAGCCGTCGGTCTAGGATCGATCCCCTTCGGTGGGCCCATTGGGCTATCTCTCTTACCAGCCAGTGCGTCACGACTGGTATATCAAAAGCCGTGGTATGTGCTATCCTGTCTGTGGGTCGGTGCATATAACAGGTACATTATTAATAACAGAAAAAAAAATGTAGATCGCTTTCTAAGACTATGTGTCATAATTACCAAATGTTTGAGATCCAATAGCCGATGATTAATAAATCAATGTGCTCTAGTGGTGTCGTTGAACAAAACAAACTTTAACTGTTTGGCTGTAACGATATTTGGAGTACCTTGTACCTACTAATGATACAGTAATAATGGCTCTGCGCCCGGCCCACACACACACACACACGCACGCTGTCAGGAACACGCGCACACAAACATATTATGGTAGGATGTTAAATGTAGTTAGTAAATTATGCTTTCTTAGGCATCAATATTCCACGATTGTAGAATACATACCAATTTACTAAAAATGTGGCATCACAGGTTATTGTGGAACCGGTTTTTTTTATGACTTTTAGTATTATTATTTCTTCTTCTTAATATTTTACTTTTTTAAATTACTATTATTATTATTATTAATATTTTTATTTACTATTGAACAATGTACATCCATTAAATAAAAAATATATTAAAACAATAAACACTCACATACAAGAACCGTTTACTAAGCTACCCTGTTCTATCACACTGATGTATACACTCGTATGTAAAAACAAAAGTTCAAAGTAAAAATGTGTTTGGTTTAACGACACCACTAGGGCACATAGATTCATTAATTATCGTCTAATGGATGACCGTCATTTCGTAACTAATTGTGAGATAAAACTCTCTCTCTCTCTCTGTGCTCTCTCTCTCTCTCTCTCTCTCTCTCTCTCTCTCTCTCTCTCTCTCTCTCTCTCTCTCTCTCTCTCTCTCTCTCTCTCTCTCTCTCTCTCTCTCTCTCTGTGTGTGTGTGTGTGTGTCTCTCTCTGTCTCTGTCTCTCAATATTAATATTAATATTAATTGAACAACAGCACTATTTACATCCCGTACCTTCAATTGCAATGTCGTGGGACATTGCCTGGGTTTGGGGGTAGCCCGTGTCCAGCCACATCGAACGACCCATCATATCTCAGACGAGCGCTGTATCCACTAAGCGATACGCCGCCTAACTATAATTACAATGACAGATAGATGACGTCACGCAATTGTTTGTCGTTTATTAACGAACTTTGACCTCCACAAAGTCAACAGGGATTTAGTGAAATATATAGAGACTATTTCATGGGTTTTTTCAAATGGTATATGGAGAGATAGGAAGGTTCCCTTTAGAAATACAAGTAATGTTACGAATGGTGTTATTTTGGAGTAAACTGGTTAAAGGCGAAAATAAACTTAGAAGTATTTTATGTAAATTAATGTTTCCTTTAAACAGTGGTGAAAGAAATCAATTTAAATGGTTGAAATTCATAAAAAGTATTTCGATAACACGGGAGTGGGGTACATCTATACCAATCAAAATAATGATTTCAAATTGTATAAACAAGAATTGAAACAAAACCTCTGCAATCAATTTATACAACAGTGATTCTCGGATATTACAAACTCTTCTAGGGGTCAATTTTATACATTATTTAAAACAGAATTTTATTTCGAAACCTATTCGTCGAGATTATCGTACCAAAATAGATGCTTAATAACTAAATTGCGTACGTCAAATTTAAGATTACCAATCGAAACTGGCAGATGGCATAACATTCCTAGAGAAAACAGAATATGCAAACTTTCTAATACTGATATTGGAGATAAGTACCAGTATTTATTCAACTGTAAGAATGAAAACATTGAAAACATTAGAATAAAATATATAAAACAATATATATAAAACGTTTTTAAAATGAAAGGTATGCTGTCATGTAATGCACCATTATTAGAAAAAAACTAGCTATATTTATTAAAACATTATCTAGTCTAGTGAACTGACGTTTCGCCGCACCTTTTAGCCATTTTGTTTGCATATCTTGTGTTCTATGTTAATTGTAGATACTTCTATGTTGACGCCTGTTCTTGTCATGTGTGTTAATTATGTATTTGAAAATGTCCTCTTGTTACACATTATAATGTATCTGAGTATTTTTTTTTAATAAATCTTGAAAAATAATTTTAAAAAACCCAACAACCACAAACAAAAAACAACAACACCACCAACATATACACCACGCATATAAATACTACCACCCCTCATCCTTAAATTAAATAAGAAAACAATGGGAGTTAAGCTGCTAATTTCACAGTTAACGAGTAGCGTCTATGACTACCCTAGTTGCGCACAAAATTGAGTATTTTGTTTTTCTTTACAGGTACCCGATACATGTTTCAAGCACAAGGAATCTGGACACTGTGATACTAGATGAAATAAAATTTCTTTCAAAACATTGCCCAGATGATTTTTTTTCCAACAACAAACACACTAACACTATCACCAGTGACAGTGATTGCAGGGAAATGTATTCTGTAAATAAGTGTGTGCTCACTTCATTCTTACTCGGAGTGTACTTAAAAAACCACCCCATCCATAATAACAATAATAAAATCATTAAAAGACAAATAATAATAATAATAATAATAATAAAAATAATTATAATTAAAAAAAAAAAAAAAAAAAAAAAGTGTCTACAGCACCCGGTGTTCCCAGGCGGTCACCCATCCAAGTACTAACCGGGCCCGACGTTGCTTAACTTCGGTGATCGGACGAGAACCGGTGCTTTCAACGTGGTATGGCCGTAGACAACAACTGTTGAAAAATAGGGGTATACATACGTAATTTTCCGGAAGTCGATATATGGCCGTAGCTTTTGTTTTGTTTTATTTGTTGGAAAGACAGATCGAATGACTTATCGCCGGTGTTGTTTACATGCAATTTTAGTGAAGTTTTTTTTTAATCCACACAGTGATCTCCCTTGTGTATCGCGTAGAGAAAAAGAGTCCACAAGACCGGCCTCGGTGTTGTCGTGGTTAAGCCACTGGGCATAAGGTTGACAGATACAGGGCTCGGAGTACGGTACCAGCTCGCACCCGAAGTGAGGTTTAATGACTCAATTGGTAGGTGTAACACCACTACACCCACTTATCTCTGACTAACCACTAACAATTAACAAGTAACTCACTGTCCTGGACAGACAGCCCAGATAGCTGAGGTGTTTGCCCAGGACGGCGTGCTTGAACCTTAATTGGACGTAAGCACGAAAATAAGTAGAAATGAAATGAGTCCGCTGGTTTTTGCCATATAATTATTGGAATATTGAAATAAATTATTAAGCTTAGTAATGGACAAGGAGGTATTATTTTTATATTTACATTTCGTTTCTAGCCAATGTAACACTCATTTGGCTGAGGAGCGTGGGACGTAGCCCAGTTGTAGACCGCTCGTTTGATGAGCCGTCGGTCTAGGATCGATCCCCTTCGGTGGGCCCATTGGGCTATCTCTCTTACCAGCCAGTGCGTCACGACTGGTATATCAAAAGCCGTGGTATGTGCTATCCTGTCTGTGGGTCGGTGCATATAACAGGTACATTATTAATAACAGAAAAAAAAATGTAGATCGCTTTCTAAGACTATGTGTCATAATTACCAAATGTTTGAGATCCAATAGCCGATGATTAATAAATCAATGTGCTCTAGTGGTGTCGTTGAACAAAACAAACTTTAACTGTTTGGCTGTAACGATATTTGGAGTTCATGTACCTACTAATGATATAGTAATAATGGCTCTGCGCCCGGCCCACACACACACACACACGCACGCTGTCAGGAACACGCGCACACAAACATATTATGGTAGGATGTTAAATGTAGTTAGTAAATTATGCTTTCTTAGGCATCAATATTCCACGATTGTAGAATACATACCAATTTACTAAAAATGTGGCATCACAGGTTATTGTGGAACCGGTTTTTTTTATGACTTTTAGTATTATTATTTCTTCTTCTTAATATTTTACTTTTTTAAATTACTATTATTATTATTATTAATATTTTTATTTACTATTGAACAATGTACATCCATTAAATAAAATATATTAAAACAATAAACACTCACATACAAGAACCGTTTACTAAGCTACCCTGTTCTATCACACTGATGTATACACTCGTATGTAAAAACAAAAGTTCAAAGTAAAAATGTGTTTGGTTTAACGACACCACTAGGGCACATAGATTCATTAATTATCGTCTAATGGATGACCGTCATTTCGTAACTAATTGTGAGATAAAACATGTCGCCTCTCTCTCTCTCTCTCTCTCTCTCTCTCTCTCTCTCTCTCTCTCTCTCTCTCTCTCTCTCTCTCTCTCTCTCTCTCTCTCTCTCTCTCTCTCTGTGTGTGTGTGTGTGTGTCTCTCTCTCTGTCTCTGTCTCTCAATATTAATATTAATATTAATTGAACAACAGCACTATTTACATCCCGTACCTTCAATTGCAATGTCGTGGGACATTGCCTGGGTTTGGGGGTAGCCCGTGTCCAGCCACATCGAACGACCCATCATATCTCAGACGAGCGCTGTATCCACTAAGCGATACGCCGCCTAACTATAATTACAATGACAGATAGATGACGTCACGCAATTGTTTGTCGTTTATTAACGAACTTTGACCTCCACAAAGTCAACAGGGATTTAGTGAAATATATAGAGACTATTTCATGGGTTTTTTCAAATGGTATATGGAGAGATAGGAAGGTTCCCTTTAGAAATACAAGTAATGTTACGAATGGTGTTATTTTGGAGTAAACTGGTTAAAGGCGAAAATAAACTTAGAAGTATTTTATGTAAATTAATGTTTCCTTTAAACAGTGGTGAAAGAAATCAATTTAAATGGTTGAAATTCATAAAAAGTATTTCGATAACACGGGAGTGGGGTACATCTATACCAATCAAAATAATGATTTCAAATTGTATAAACAAGAATTGAAACAAAACCTCTGCAATCAATTTATACAACAGTGATTCTCGGATATTACAAACTCTTCTAGGGGTCAATTTTATACATTATTTAAAACAGAATTTTATTTCGAAACCTATTCGTCGAGATTATCGTACCAAAATAGATGCTTAATAACTAAATTGCGTACGTCAAATTTAAGATTACCAATCGAAACTGGCAGATGGCATAACATTCCTAGAGAAAACAGAATATGCAAACTTTCTAATACTGATATTGGAGATAAGTACCAGTATTTATTCAACTGTAAGAATGAAAACATTGAAAACATTAGAATAAAATATATAAAACAATATATATAAAACGTTTTTAAAATGAAAGGTATGCTGTCATGTAATGCACCATTATTAGAAAAAAACTAGCTATATTTATTAAAACATTATCTAGTCTAGTGAACTGACGTTTCGCCGCACCTTTTAGCCATTTTGTTTGCATATCTTGTGTTCTATGTTAATTGTAGATACTTCTATGTTGACGCCTGTTCTTGTCATGTGTGTTAATTATGTATTTGAAAATGTCCTCTTGTTACACATTATAATGTATCTGAGTATTTTTTTTTAATAAATCTTGAAAAATAATTTTAAAAAACCCAACAACCACAAACAAAAAAACAACACCACCAACATATACACCACGCATATAAATACTACCACCCCTCATCCTTAAATTAAATAAGAAAACAATGGGAGTTAAGCTGCTAATTTCACAGTTAACGAGTAGCGTCTATGACTACCCTAGTTGCGCACAAAATTGAGTATTTTGTTTTTCTTTACAGGTACCCGATACATGTTTCAAGCACAAGGAATCTGGACACTGTGATACTAGATGAAATAAAATTTCTTTCAAAACATTGCCCAGATGATTTTTTTTCCAACAACAAACACACTAACACTATCACCAGTGACAGTGATTGCAGGGAAATGTATTCTGTAAATAAGTGTGTGCTCACTTCATTCTTACTCGGAGTGTACTTAAAAAACCACCCCATCCATAATAACAATAATAAAATCATTAAAAGAGAAATAATAATAATAATAATAATAATAATAATAATTATAATTAAAAATAAAAAATTAAAAAAGTGTCTACAGCACCCGGTGTTCCCAGGCGGTCACCCATCCAAGTACTAACCGGGCCCGACGTTGCTTAACTTCGGTGATCGGACGAGAACCGGTGCTTTCAACGTGGTATGGCCGTAGACAACAACTGTTGAAAAATAGGGGTATACATACGTAATTTTCCGGAAGTCGATATATGGCCGTAGCTTTTGTTTTGTTTTATTTGTTGGAAAGACAGATCGAATGACTTATCGCCGGTGTTGTTTACATGCAATTTTAGTGAAGTTTTTTTTTAATCCACACAGTGATCTCCCTTGTGTATCGCGTAGAGAAAAAGAGTCCACAAGACCGGCCTCGGTGTTGTCGTGGTTAAGCCACTGGGCATAAGGTTGACAGATACAGGGCTCGGAGTACGGTACCAGCTCGCACCCGAAGTGAGGTTTAATGACTCAATTGGTAGGTGTAACACCACTACACCCACTTATCTCTGACTAACCACTAACAATTAACAAGTAACTCACTGTCCTGGACAGACAGCCCAGATAGCTGAGGTGTTTGCCCAGGACAGCGTGCTTGAACCTTAATTGGACGTAAGCACGAAAATAAGTAGAAATGAAATGAGTCCGCTGGTTTTTGCCATATAATTATTGGAATATTGAAATAAATTATTAAGCTTAGTAATACTTTCGTTTCTAGCCCAATTTCCCCT
>NW_024532433.1:0-17764 GCF_016097555.1 Gigantopelta aegis
CAAAAGGTGGTGAATCATGTGTTTTTATGACAACCAGGATCTGGTGTCTTCTGACATAAACTGACAACCTCACTGAAACTGTTGTTTCTACAGTGCAACCTAATTTAATGTACACCTCACAAAACACATGTATTTTGTACAGTTTTGTACAAATGCAATATGTCATATTTGAAAAAATAATTTTTTTTAAAAATAATACTCCTGAAGATATTTATTGTCAGATGTGTGTGTGTGCTCAGCTATATATGTAGAGACAGCATGGCTATTCAGAGTACCTCAACTCCTTAAACTTATTCCATTGAAACACATGTACTTGACTGACCCCTAGATTATGAAGACCTCAATAGGCACATCAAAGAAATATCAGTATTAAAAAAATACAATGTCTGAGGAAGGAAAAACCAACATGACTGCATCTGTATGAAGTAATGACTTAATGTCCTGCACATCACTGTTGGAAGAAAATCCTGTATGCTGAGTGTGGGCATCTTCAAGTTACCATGTGCGGGAATTTCAAATCCATCAGCTATGCAGATTTTCAAATTGGACCATCAAAACCATTGGCAGCCACCAATATTCCTGACTATATTTTATGTATACCCTACTGTAGTTGGAGGTTTTAAAAATTTGTTATATCTGGAATTATCATGCAGCTTTCGCATATTTATTTTTGATTCATTAGTAAAAAAACCTGTTTTTAAGTGACATAATTACCCGAACATCTATTTTATTGCATTATTTTCTAATCCAGATCAATACAATATGTGTATTGGATGTATTCCTACAATCTGTAATCCAGCATATCATTTAGCTATTAACATTGGATAATACAGCATTAACAATAAAATAAATCATCAAATTACACCAAGGTAGATAATCAAATCTGGAAAAATTTGTTCCAAATCTAGTATACACTTAAAATACACTTCATGGGAGCAAACTAAGTGATTATTTTTAAAAAAGAGTTGATCTGGAGACCTAAAGATATGTTTAACAAGCTTATTGTTATGTATAAATGAGAACAGAAGGCACAATAGTGACAAAAAATTTAATTATGGGTTTGGTAAAAAAATTCTTCAAAGTAAAAAAATGTTTCCCCTAAAACTACAAATTTGTCTAAAATATGACTTAGCACCCTATAAATATGCCAAAAGGACAATAAAAATCAAGGTCTTTAAAAAGTTAAGCTAACAGAAGTACACACATGAAACATTAACTATGTTTATAGAAGTTAAAGACATTATCCCAATATTGGCACATGTTATTTTTAATATAAAAATAAATTGCTATTAAAATCTAAGTTCAGACTGCCTAGATCTATTAACATATTTAAGAGCAGTTGTATATGGCAAGTCAAACACCATGTAAATAAGAACATTCAAATCTGTATAGTATGAATTATAGGCCAAAACCAACTTTTCCTCAGTGCTAATTTTTGTTCAAACTCCATTCAGAGCTATGTACAGTAATTATTGTCAAGGTCAAGGTCATTGTGAACTTGCATGGCCGAGTGACAGCTAATTAATCAAATAGTGTAGTTTAATTTAATTAAATCACAAAAATCATGATCTTTTTTATTATGCACTGAATATGTGCTATAGGTTGGACTATACCAATTCAAATCCCATAGGCGACCATGTTAACGTTTGCGTTTAAAAACACTATATGCAATATATCAACCAAACTGTGACCCATAAATATCAGTACTACAACCCCTACCTCAAAGTATTAACTGCAGAAAATGGTACCTTTCATGGCTCATTTTCGGTATAACCAGATGTTTCTGCAACACCCCTAGTTTCGCACAAAATTTTAGTACTTTTTTTTACAGGTACCCCATACATGTTCCAAGCACAAGGCTACTTGACACGGTGGTACTACATCAAATAAAATTGCATACATTTTTAGCCCAGATGAAACTAATTTTTTTTACAACCAACACACTCACATTTATAACCAATCACAGGACTTGTGGTGTTAACTTCTCTATCAAAAGTTCGGTACACCTCGAACTTCGACCCAGCCGGAAATTAATTGGTATAGTGCAACCTATACTGATAACATACATGTTTCAAAAGGTGGTGAATCATGTGTTTTTATGACAACCAGGATCTGGTGTCTTCTGACATAAACTGACAACCTCACTGAAACTGTTGTTTCTACAGTGCAACCTAATTTAATGTACACCTCACAAAACACATGTATTTTGTACAGTTTTGTACAAATGCAATATGTCATATTTGAAAAAATAATTTTTTTTAAAATAATACTCCTGAAGATATTTATTGTCAGATGTGTGTGTGTGCTCAGCTATATATGTAGAGACAGCATGGCTATTCAGAGTACCTCAACTCCTTAAACTTATTCCATTGAAACACATGTACTTGACTGACCCCTAGATTATGAAGACCTCAATAGGCACATCAAAGAAATATCAGTATTAAAAAAATACAATGTCTGAGGAAGGAAAAACCAACATGACTGCATCTGTATGAAGTAATGACTTAATGTCCTGCACATCACTGTTGGAAGAAAATCCTGTATGCTGAGTGTGGGCATCTTCAAGTTACCATGTGCGGGAATTTCAAATCCATCAGCTATGCAGATTTTCAAATTGGACCATCAAAACCATTGGCAGCCACCAATATTCCTGACTATATTTTATGTATACCCTACTGTAGTTGGAGGTTTTAAAAATTTGTTATATCTGGAATTATCATGCAGCTTTCGCATATTTATTTTTGATTCATTACTAAAAAAACCTGTTTTTAAGTGACATAATTACCCGAACATCTATTTTATTGCATTATTTTCTAATCCAGATCAATACAATATGTGTATTGGATGTATTCCTACAATCTGTAATCCAGCATATCATTTAGCTATTAACATTGGATAATACAGCATTAACAATAAAATAAATCATCAAATTACACCAAGGTAGATAATCAAATCTGGAAAAATTGGTTCCAAATCTAGTATACACTTAAAATACACTTCATGGGAGCAAACTAAGTGATTATTTTTAAAAAAGAGTTGATCTGGAGACCTAAAGATATGTTTAACAAGCTTATTGTTATGTATAAATGAGAACAGAAGGCACAATAGTGACAAAAAATTTAATTATGGGTTTGGTAAAAAAATTCTTCAAAGTAAAAAAATGTTTCCCCTAAAACTACAAATTTGTCTAAAATATGACTTAGCACCCTATAAATATGCCAAAAGGACAATAAAAATCAAGGTCTTTAAAAAGTTAAGCTAACAGAAGTACACACATGAAACATTAACTATGTTTATAGAAGTTAAAGACATTATCCCAATATTGGCACATGTTATTTTTAATATAAAAATAAATTGCTATTAAAATCTAAGTTCAGACTGCCTAGATCTATTAACATATTTAAGAGCAGTTGTATATGGCAAGTCAAACACCATGTAAATAAGAACATTCAAATCTGTATAGTATGAATTATAGGCCAAAACCAACTTTTCCTCAGTGCTAATTTTTGTTCAAACTCCATTCAGAGCTATGTACAGTAATTATTGTCAAGGTCAAGGTCATTGTGAACTTGCATGGCCGAGTGACGGCTAATTAATCAAATAGTGTAGTTTAATTTAATTAAATCACAAAAATCATGATCTTTTTTATTATGCACTGAATATGTGCTATAGGTTGGACTATACCAATTCAAATCCCATAGGCGACCATGTTAACGTTTGCGTTTAAAAACACTATATGCAATATATCAACCAAACTGTGACCCATAAATATCAGTACTACAACCCCTACCTCAAAGTATTAACTGCAGAAAATGGTACCTTTCATGGCTCATTTTCGGTATAACCAGATGTTTCTGCAACACCCCTAGTTTCGCACAAAATTTTAGTACTTTTTTTTACAGGTACCCCATACATGTTCCAAGCACAAGGCTACTTGACACGGTGGTACTACATCAAATAAAATTGCATACATTTTTAGCCCAGATGAAACTAATTTTTTTTACAACCAACACACTCACATTTATAACCAATCACAGGACTTGTGGTGTTAACTTCTCTATCAAAAGTTCGGTACACCTCGAACTTCGACCCAGCCGGAAATTAATTGGTATAGTGCAACCTATACTGATAACACACATGTTTCAAAAGGTGGTGAATCATGTGTTTTTATGACAACCAGGATCTGGTGTCTTCTGACATAAACTGACAACCTCACTGAAACTGTTGTTTCTACAGTGCAACCTAATTTAATGTACACCTCACAAAACACATGTATTTTGTACAGTTTTGTACAAATGCAATATGTCATATTTGAAAAAATAATTTTTTTTAAAATAATACTCCTGAAGATATTTATTGTCAGATGTGTGTGTGTGCTCAGCTATATATGTAGAGACAGCATGGCTATTCAGAGTACCTCAACTCCTTAAACTTATTCCATTGAAACACATGTACTTGACTGACCCCTAGATTATGAAGACCTCAATAGGCACATCAAAGAAATATCAGTATTAAAAAAATACAATGTCTGAGGAAGGAAAAACCAACATGACTGCATCTGTATGAAGTAATGACTTAATGTCCTGCACATCACTGTTGGAAGAAAATCCTGTATGCTGAGTGTGGGCATCTTCAAGTTACCATGTGCGGGAATTTCAAATCCATCAGCTATGCAGATTTTCAAATTGGACCATCAAAACCATTGGCAGCCACCAATATTCCTGACTATATTTTATGTATACCCTACTGTAGTTGGAGGTTTTAAAAATTTGTTATATCTGGAATTATCATGCAGCTTTCGCATATTTATTTTTGATTCATTACTAAAAAAACCTGTTTTTAAGTGACATAATTACCCGAACATCTATTTTATTGCATTATTTTCTAATCCAGATCAATACAATATGTGTATTGGATGTATTCCTACAATCTGTAATCCAGCATATCATTTAGCTATTAACATTGGATAATACAGCATTAACAATAAAATAAATCATCAAATTACACCAAGGTAGATAATCAAATCTGGAAAAATTTGTTCCAAATCTAGTATACACTTAAAATACACTTCATGGGAGCAAACTAAGTGATTATTTTTAAAAAAGAGTTGATCTGGAGACCTAAAGATATGTTTAACAAGCTTATTGTTATGTATAAATGAGAACAGAAGGCACAATAGTGACAAAAAATATAATTATGGGTTTGGTAAAAAAATTCTTCAAAGTAAAAAAATGTTTCCCCTAAAACTACAAATTTGTCTAAAATATGACTTAGCACCCTATAAATATGCCAAAAGGACAATAAAAATCAAGGTCTTTAAAAAGTTAAGCTAACAGAAGTACACACATGAAACATTAACTATGTTTATAGAAGTTAAAGACATTATCCCAATATTGGCACATGTTATTTTTAATATAAAAATAAATTGCTATTAAAATCTAAGTTCAGACTGCCTAGATCTATTAACATATTTAAGAGCAGTTGTATATGGCAAGTCAAACACCATGTAAATAAGAACATTCAAATCTGTATAGTATGAATTATAGGCCAAAACCAACTTTTCCTCAGTGCTAATTTTTGTTCAAACTCCATTCAGAGCTATGTACAGTAATTATTGTCAAGGTCAAGGTCATTGTGAACTTGCATGGCCGAGTGACAGCTAATTAATCAAATAGTGTAGTTTAATTTAATTAAATCACAAAAATCATGATCTTTTTTATTATGCACTGAATATGTGCTATAGGTTGGACTATACCAATTCAAATCCCATAGGCGACCATGTTAACGTTTGCGTTTAAAAACACTATATGCAATATATCAACCAAACTGTGACCCATAAATATCAGTACTACAACCCCTACCTCAAAGTATTAACTGCAGAAAATGGTACCTTTCATGGCTCATTTTCGGTATAACCAGATGTTTCTGCAACACCCCTAGTTTCGCACAAAATTTTAGTACTTTTTTTTACAGGTACCCCATACATGTTCCAAGCACAAGGCTACTTGACACGGTGGTACTACATCAAATAAAATTGCATACATTTTTAGCCCAGATGAAACTAATTTTTTTTACAACCAACACACTCACATTTATAACCAATCACAGGACTTGTGGTGTTAACTTCTCTATCAAAAGTTCGGTACACCTCGAACTTCGACCCAGCCGGAAATTAATTGGTATAGTGCAACCTATACTGATAACACACATGTTTCAAAAGGTGGTGAATCATGTGTTTTTATGACAACCAGGATCTGGTGTCTTCTGACATAAACTGACAACCTCACTGAAACTGTTGTTTCTACAGTGCAACCTAATTTAATGTACACCTCACAAAACACATGTATTTTGTACAGTTTTGTACAAATGCAATATGTCATATTTGAAAAAATTATTTTTTTTAAAATAATACTCCTGAAGATATTTATTGTCAGATGTGTGTGTGTGCTCAGCTATATATGTAGAGACAGCATGGCTATTCAGAGTACCTCAACTCCTTAAACTTATTCCATTGAAACACATGTACTTGACTGACCCCTAGATTATGAAGACCTCAATAGGCACATCAAAGAAATATCAGTATTAAAAAAATACAATGTCTGAGGAAGGAAAAACCAACATGACTGCATCTGTATGAAGTAATGACTTAATGTCCTGCACATCACTGTTGGAAGAAAATCCTGTATGCTGAGTGTGGGCATCTTCAAGTTACCATGTGCGGGAATTTCAAATCCATCAGCTATGCAGATTTTCAAATTGGACCATCAAAACCATTGGCAGCCACCAATATTCCTGACTATATTTTATGTATACCCTACTGTAGTTGGAGGTTTTAAAAATTTGTTATATCTGGAATTATCATGCAGCTTTCGCATATTTATTTTTGATTCATTAGTAAAAAAACCTGTTTTTAAGTGACATAATTACCCGAACATCTATTTTATTGCATTATTTTCTAATCCAGATCAATCAATACAATATGTGTATTGGATGTATTCCTACAATCTGTAATCCAGCATATCATTTAGCTATTAACATTGGATAATACAGCATTAACAATAAAATAAATCATCAAATTACACCAAGGTAGATAATCAAATCTGGAAAAATTTGTTCCAAATCTAGTATACACTTAAAATACACTTCATGGGAGCAAACTAAGTGATTATTTTTAAAAAAGAGTTGATCTGGAGACCTAAAGATATGTTTAACAAGCTTATTGTTATGTATAAATGAGAACAGAAGGCACAATAGTGACAAAAAATATAATTATGGGTTTGGTAAAAAAATTCTTCAAAGTAAAAAAATGTTTCCCCTAAAACTACAAATTTGTCTAAAATATGACTTAGCACCCTATAAATATGCCAAAAGGACAATAAAAATCAAGGTCTTTAAAAAGTTAAGCTAACAGAAGTACACACATGAAACATTAACTATGTTTATAGAAGTTAAAGACATTATCCCAATATTGGCACATGTTATTTTTAATATAAAAATAAATTGCTATTAAAATCTAAGTTCAGACTGCCTAGATCTATTAACATATTTAAGAGCAGTTGTATATGGCAAGTCAAACACCATGTAAATAAGAACATTCAAATCTGTATAGTATGAATTATAGGCCAAAACCAACTTTTCCTCAGTGCTAATTTTTGTTCAAACTCCATTCAGAGCTATGTACAGTAATTATTGTCAAGGTCAAGGTCATTGTGAACTTGCATGGCCGAGTGACAGCTAATTAATCAAATAGTGTAGTTTAATTTAATTAAATCACAAAAATCATGATCTTTTTTATTATGCACTGAATATGTGCTATAGGTTGGACTATACCAATTCAAATCCCATAGGCGACCATGTTAACGTTTGCGTTTAAAAACACTATATGCAATATATCAACCAAACTGTGACCCATAAATATCAGTACTACAACCCCTACCTCAAAGTATTAACTGCAGAAAATGGTACCTTTCATGGCTCATTTTCGGTATAACCAGATGTTTCTGCAACACCCCTAGTTTCGCACAAAATTTTAGTACTTTTTTTTACAGGTACCCCATACATGTTCCAAGCACAAGGCTACTTGACACGGTGGTACTACATCAAATAAAATTGCATACATTTTTAGCCCAGATGAAACTAATTTTTTTTACAACCAACACACTCACATTTATAACCAATCACAGGACTTGTGGTGTTAACTTCTCTATCAAAAGTTCGGTACACCTCGAACTTCGACCCAGCCGGAAATTAATTGGTATAGTGCAACCTATACTGATAACACACATGTTTCAAAAGGTGGTGAATCATGTGTTTTTATGACAACCAGGATCTGGTGTCTTCTGACATAAACTGACAACCTCACTGAAACTGTTGTTTCTACAGTGCAACCTAATTTAATGTACACCTCACAAAACACATGTATTTTGTACAGTTTTGTACAAATGCAATATGTCATATTTGAAAAAATTATTTTTTTTAAAATAATACTCCTGAAGATATTTATTGTCAGATGTGTGTGTGTGCTCAGCTATATATGTAGAGACAGCATGGCTATTCAGAGTACCTCAACTCCTTAAACTTATTCCATTGAAACACATGTACTTGACTGACCCCTAGATTATGAAGACCTCAATAGGCACATCAAAGAAATATCAGTATTAAAAAAATACAATGTCTGAGGAAGGAAAAACCAACATGACTGCATCTGTATGAAGTAATGACTTAATGTCCTGCACATCACTGTTGGAAGAAAATCCTGTATGCTGAGTGTGGGCATCTTCAAGTTACCATGTGCGGGAATTTCAAATCCATCAGCTATGCAGATTTTCAAATTGGACCATCAAAACCATTGGCAGCCACCAATATTCCTGACTATATTTTATGTATACCCTACTGTAGTTGGAGGTTTTAAAAATTTGTTATATCTGGAATTATCATGCAGCTTTCGCATATTTATTTTTGATTCATTAGTAAAAAAACCTGTTTTTAAGTGACATAATTACCCGAACATCTATTTTATTGCATTATTTTCTAATCCAGATCAATACAATATGTGTATTGGATGTATTCCTACAATCTGTAATCCAGCATATCATTTAGCTATTAACATTGGATAATACAGCATTAACAATAAAATAAATCATCAAATTACACCAAGGTAGATAATCAAATCTGGAAAAATTTGTTCCAAATCTAGTATACACTTAAAATACACTTCATGGGAGCAAACTAAGTGATTATTTTTAAAAAAGAGTTGATCTGGAGACCTAAAGATATGTTTAACAAGCTTATTGTTATGTATAAATGAGAACAGAAGGCACAATAGTGACAAAAAATATAATTATGGGTTTGGTAAAAAAATTCTTCAAAGTAAAAAAATGTTTCCCCTAAAACTACAAATTTGTCTAAAATATGACTTAGCACCCTATAAATATGCCAAAAGGACAATAAAAATCAAGGTCTTTAAAAAGTTAAGCTAACAGAAGTACACACATGAAACATTAACTATGTTTATAGAAGTTAAAGACATTATCCCAATATTGGCACATGTTATTTTTAATATAAAAATAAATTGCTATTAAAATCTAAGTTCAGACTGCCTAGATCTATTAACATATTTAAGAGCAGTTGTATATGGCAAGTCAAACACCATGTAAATAAGAACATTCAAATCTGTATAGTATGAATTATAGGCCAAAACCAACTTTTCCTCAGTGCTAATTTTTGTTCAAACTCCATTCAGAGCTATGTACAGTAATTATTGTCAAGGTCAAGGTCATTGTGAACTTGCATGGCCGAGTGACAGCTAATTAATCAAATAGTGTAGTTTAATTTAATTAAATCACAAAAATCATGATCTTTTTTATTATGCACTGAATATGTGCTATAGGTTGGACTATACCAATTCAAATCCCATAGGCGACCATGTTAACGTTTGCGTTTAAAAACACTATATGCAATATATCAACCAAACTGTGACCCATAAATATCAGTACTACAACCCCTACCTCAAAGTATTAACTGCAGAAAATGGTACCTTTCATGGCTCATTTTCGGTATAACCAGATGTTTCTGCAACACCCCTAGTTTCGCACAAAATTTTAGTACTTTTTTTTACAGGTACCCCATACATGTTCCAAGCACAAGGCTACTTGACACGGTGGTACTACATCAAATAAAATTGCATACATTTTTAGCCCAGATGAAACTAATTTTTTTTACAACCAACACACTCACATTTATAACCAATCACAGGACTTGTGGTGTTAACTTCTCTATCAAAAGTTCGGTACACCTCGAACTTCGACCCAGCCGGAAATTAATTGGTATAGTGCAACCTATACTGATAACACACATGTTTCAAAAGGTGGTGAATCATGTGTTTTTATGACAACCAGGATCTGGTGTCTTCTGACATAAACTGACAACCTCACTGAAACTGTTGTTTCTACAGTGCAACCTAATTTAATGTACACCTCACAAAACACATGTATTTTGTACAGTTTTGTACAAATGCAATATGTCATATTTGAAAAAATTATTTTTTTTAAAATAATACTCCTGAAGATATTTATTGTCAGATGTGTGTGTGTGCTCAGCTATATATGTAGAGACAGCATGGCTATTCAGAGTACCTCAACTCCTTAAACTTATTCCATTGAAACACATGTACTTGACTGACCCCTAGATTATGAAGACCTCAATAGGCACATCAAAGAAATATCAGTATTAAAAAAATACAATGTCTGAGGAAGGAAAAACCAACATGACTGCATCTGTATGAAGTAATGACTTAATGTCCTGCACATCACTGTTGGAAGAAAATCCTGTATGCTGAGTGTGGGCATCTTCAAGTTACCATGTGCGGGAATTTCAAATCCATCAGCTATGCAGATTTTCAAATTGGACCATCAAAACCATTGGCAGCCACCAATATTCCTGACTATATTTTATGTATACCCTACTGTAGTTGGAGGTTTTAAAAATTTGTTATATCTGGAATTATCATGCAGCTTTCGCATATTTATTTTTGATTCATTAGTAAAAAAACCTGTTTTTAAGTGACATAATTACCCGAACATCTATTTTATTGCATTATTTTCTAATCCAGATCAATACAATATGTGTATTGGATGTATTCCTACAATCTGTAATCCAGCATATCATTTAGCTATTAACATTGGATAATACAGCATTAACAATAAAATAAATCATCAAATTACACCAAGGTAGATAATCAAATCTGGAAAAATTTGTTCCAAATCTAGTATACACTTAAAATACACTTCATGGGAGCAAACTAAGTGATTATTTTTAAAAAAGAGTTGATCTGGAGACCTAAAGATATGTTTAACAAGCTTATTGTTATGTATAAATGAGAACAGAAGGCACAATAGTGACAAAAAATATAATTATGGGTTTGGTAAAAAAATTCTTCAAAGTAAAAAAATGTTTCCCCTAAAACTACAAATTTGTCTAAAATATGACTTAGCACCCTATAAATATGCCAAAAGGACAATAAAAATCAAGGTCTTTAAAAAGTTAAGCTAACAGAAGTACACACATGAAACATTAACTATGTTTATAGAAGTTAAAGACATTATCCCAATATTGGCACATGTTATTTTTAATATAAAAATAAATTGCTATTAAAATCTAAGTTCAGACTGCCTAGATCTATTAACATATTTAAGAGCAGTTGTATATGGCAAGTCAAACACCATGTAAATAAGAACATTCAAATCTGTATAGTATGAATTATAGGCCAAAACCAACTTTTCCTCAGTGCTAATTTTTGTTCAAACTCCATTCAGAGCTATGTACAGTAATTATTGTCAAGGTCAAGGTCATTGTGAACTTGCATGGCCGAGTGACAGCTAATTAATCAAATAGTGTAGTTTAATTTAATTAAATCACAAAAATCATGATCTTTTTTATTATGCACTGAATATGTGCTATAGGTTGGACTATACCAATTCAAATCCCATAGGCGACCATGTTAACGTTTGCGTTTAAAAACACTATATGCAATATATCAACCAAACTGTGACCCATAAATATCAGTACTACAACCCCTACCTCAAAGTATTAACTGCAGAAAATGGTACCTTTCATGGCTCATTTTCGGTATAACCAGATGTTTCTGCAACACCCCTAGTTTCGCACAAAATTTTAGTACTTTTTTTTACAGGTACCCCATACATGTTCCAAGCACAAGGCTACTTGACACGGTGGTACTACATCAAATAAAATTGCATACATTTTTAGCCCAGATGAAACTAATTTTTTTTACAACCAACACACTCACATTTATAACCAATCACAGGACTTGTGGTGTTAACTTCTCTATCAAAAGTTCGGTACACCTCGAACTTCGACCCAGCCGGAAATTAATTGGTATAGTGCAACCTATACTGATAACACACATGTTTCAAAAGGTGGTGAATCATGTGTTTTTATGACAACCAGGATCTGGTGTCTTCTGACATAAACTGACAACCTCACTGAAACTGTTGTTTCTACAGTGCAACCTAATTTAATGTACACCTCACAAAACACATGTATTTTGTACAGTTTTGTACAAATGCAATATGTCATATTTGAAAAAATTATTTTTTTTAAAATAATACTCCTGAAGATATTTATTGTCAGATGTGTGTGTGTGCTCAGCTATATATGTAGAGACAGCATGGCTATTCAGAGTACCTCAACTCCTTAAACTTATTCCATTGAAACACATGTACTTGACTGACCCCTAGATTATGAAGACCTCAATAGGCACATCAAAGAAATATCAGTATTAAAAAAATACAATGTCTGAGGAAGGAAAAACCAACATGACTGCATCTGTATGAAGTAATGACTTAATGTCCTGCACATCACTGTTGGAAGAAAATCCTGTATGCTGAGTGTGGGCATCTTCAAGTTACCATGTGCGGGAATTTCAAATCCATCAGCTATGCAGATTTTCAAATTGGACCATCAAAACCATTGGCAGCCACCAATATTCCTGACTATATTTTATGTATACCCTACTGTAGTTGGAGGTTTTAAAAATTTGTTATATCTGGAATTATCATGCAGCTTTCGCATATTTATTTTTGATTCATTAGTAAAAAAACCTGTTTTTAAGTGACATAATTACCCGAACATCTATTTTATTGCATTATTTTCTAATCCAGATCAATACAATATGTGTATTGGATGTATTCCTACAATCTGTAATCCAGCATATCATTTAGCTATTAACATTGGATAATACAGCATTAACAATAAAATAAATCATCAAATTACACCAAGGTAGATAATCAAATCTGGAAAAATTTGTTCCAAATCTAGTATACACTTAAAATACACTTCATGGGAGCAAACTAAGTGATTATTTTTAAAAAAGAGTTGATCTGGAGACCTAAAGATATGTTTAACAAGCTTATTGTTATGTATAAATGAGAACAGAAGGCACAATAGTGACAAAAAATATAATTATGGGTTTGGTAAAAAAATTCTTCAAAGTAAAAAAATGTTTCCCCTAAAACTACAAATTTGTCTAAAATATGACTTAGCACCCTATAAATATGCCAAAAGGACAATAAAAATCAAGGTCTTTAAAAAGTTAAGCTAACAGAAGTACACACATGAAACATTAACTATGTTTATAGAAGTTAAAGACATTATCCCAATATTGGCACATGTTATTTTTAATATAAAAATAAATTGCTATTAAAATCTAAGTTCAGACTGCCTAGATCTATTAACATATTTAAGAGCAGTTGTATATGGCAAGTCAAACACCATGTAAATAAGAACATTCAAATCTGTATAGTATGAATTATAGGCCAAAACCAACTTTTCCTCAGTGCTAATTTTTGTTCAAACTCCATTCAGAGCTATGTACAGTAATTATTGTCAAGGTCAAGGTCATTGTGAACTTGCATGGCCGAGTGACAGCTAATTAATCAAATAGTGTAGTTTAATTTAATTAAATCACAAAAATCATGATCTTTTTTATTATGCACTGAATATGTGCTATAGGTTGGACTATACCAATTCAAATCCCATAGGCGACCATGTTAACGTTTGCGTTTAAAAACACTATATGCAATATATCAACCAAACTGTGACCCATAAATATCAGTACTACAACCCCTACCTCAAAGTATTAACTGCAGAAAATGGTACCTTTCATGGCTCATTTTCGGTATAACCAGATGTTTCTGCAACACCCCTAGTTTCGCACAAAATTTTAGTACTTTTTTTTACAGGTACCCCATACATGTTCCAAGCACAAGGCTACTTGACACGGTGGTACTACATCAAATAAAATTGCATACATTTTTAGCCCAGATGAAACTAATTTTTTTTACAACCAACACACTCACATTTATAACCAATCACAGGACTTGTGGTGTTAACTTCTCTATCAAAAGTTCGGTACACCTCGAACTTCGACCCAGCCGGAAATTAATTGGTATAGTGCAACCTATACTGATAACACACATGTTTCAAAAGGTGGTGAATCATGTGTTTTTATGACAACCAGGATCTGGTGTCTTCTGACATAAACTGACAACCTCACTGAAACTGTTGTTTCTACAGTGCAACCTAATTTAATGTACACCTCACAAAACACATGTATTTTGTACAGTTTTGTACAAATGCAATATGTCATATTTGAAAAAATTATTTTTTTTAAAATAATACTCCTGAAGATATTTATTGTCAGATGTGTGTGTGTGCTCAGCTATATATGTAGAGACAGCATGGCTATTCAGAGTACCTCAACTCCTTAAACTTATTCCATTGAAACACATGTACTTGACTGACCCCTAGATTATGAAGACCTCAATAGGCACATCAAAGAAATATCAGTATTAAAAAAATACAATGTCTGAGGAAGGAAAAACCAACATGACTGCATCTGTATGAAGTAATGACTTAATGTCCTGCACATCACTGTTGGAAGAAAATCCTGTATGCTGAGTGTGGGCATCTTCAAGTTACCATGTGCGGGAATTTCAAATCCATCAGCTATGCAGATTTTCAAATTGGACCATCAAAACCATTGGCAGCCACCAATATTCCTGACTATATTTTATGTATACCCTACTGTAGTTGGAGGTTTTAAAAATTTGTTATATCTGGAATTATCATGCAGCTTTCGCATATTTATTTTTGATTCATTAGTAAAAAAACCTGTTTTTAAGTGACATAATTACCCGAACATCTATTTTATTGCATTATTTTCTAATCCAGATCAATACAATATGTGTATTGGATGTATTCCTACAATCTGTAATCCAGCATATCATTTAGCTATTAACATTGGATAATACAGCATTAACAATAAAATAAATCATCAAATTACACCAAGGTAGATAATCAAATCTGGAAAAATTTGTTCCAAATCTAGTATACACTTAAAATACACTTCATGGGAGCAAACTAAGTGATTATTTTTAAAAAAGAGTTGATCTGGAGACCTAAAGATATGTTTAACAAGCTTATTGTTATGTATAAATGAGAACAGAAGGCACAATAGTGACAAAAAATATAATTATGGGTTTGGTAAAAAAATTCTTCAAAGTAAAAAAATGTTTCCCCTAAAACTACAAATTTGTCTAAAATATGACTTAGCACCCTATAAATATGCCAAAAGGACAATAAAAATCAAGGTCTTTAAAAAGTTAAGCTAACAGAAGTACACACATGAAACATTAACTATGTTTATAGAAGTTAAAGACATTATCCCAATATTGGCACATGTTATTTTTAATATAAAAATAAATTGCTATTAAAATCTAAGTTCAGACTGCCTAGATCTATTAACATATTTAAGAGCAGTTGTATATGGCAAGTCAAACACCATGTAAATAAGAACATTCAAATCTGTATAGTATGAATTATAGGCCAAAACCAACTTTTCCTCAGTGCTAATTTTTGTTCAAACTCCATTCAGAGCTATGTACAGTAATTATTGTCAAGGTCAAGGTCATTGTGAACTTGCATGGCCGAGTGACAGCTAATTAATCAAATAGTGTAGTTTAATTTAATTAAATCACAAAAATCATGATCTTTTTTATTATGCACTGAATATGTGCTATAGGTTGGACTATACCAATTCAAATCCCATAGGCGACCATGTTAACGTTTGCGTTTAAAAACACTATATGCAATATATCAACCAAACTGTGACCCATAAATATCAGTACTACAACCCCTACCTCAAAGTATTAACTGCAGAAAATGGTACCTTTCATGGCTCATTTTCGGTATAACCAGATGTTTCTGCAACACCCCTAGTTTCGCACAAAATTTTAGTACTTTTTTTTACAGGTACCCCATACATGTTCCAAGCACAAGGCTACTTGACACGGTGGTACTACATCAAATAAAATTGCATACATTTTTAGCCCAGATGAAACTAATTTTTTTTACAACCAACACACTCACATTTATAACCAATCACAGGACTTGTGGTGTTAACTTCTCTATCAAAAGTTCGGTACACCTCGAACTTCGACCCAGCCGGAAATTAATTGGTATAGTGCAACCTATACTGATAACACACATGTTTCAAAAGGTGGTGAATCATGTGTTTTTATGACAACCAGGATCTGGTGTCTTCTGACATAAACTGACAACCTCACTGAAACTGTTGTTTCTACAGTGCAACCTAATTTAATGTACACCTCACAAAACACATGTATTTTGTACAGTTTTGTACAAATGCAATATGTCATATTTGAAAAAATTATTTTTTTTAAAATAATACTCCTGAAGATATTTATTGTCAGATGTGTGTGTGTGCTCAGCTATATATGTAGAGACAGCATGGCTATTCAGAGTACCTCAACTCCTTAAACTTATTCCATTGAAACACATGTACTTGACTGACCCCTAGATTATGAAGACCTCAATAGGCACATCAAAGAAATATCAGTATTAAAAAAATACAATGTCTGAGGAAGGAAAAACCAACATGACTGCATCTGTATGAAGTAATGACTTAATGTCCTGCACATCACTGTTGGAAGAAAATCCTGTATGCTGAGTGTGGGCATCTTCAAGTTACCATGTGCGGGAATTTCAAATCCATCAGCTATGCAGATTTTCAAATTGGACCATCAAAACCATTGGCAGCCACCAATATTCCTGACTATATTTTATGTATACCCTACTGTAGTTGGAGGTTTTAAAAATTTGTTATATCTGGAATTATCATGCAGCTTTCGCATATTTATTTTTGATTCATTAGTAAAAAAACCTGTTTTTAAGTGACATAATTACCCGAACATCTATTTTATTGCATTATTTTCTAATCCAGATCAATACAATATGTGTATTGGATGTATTCCTACAATCTGTAATCCAGCATATCATTTAGCTATTAACATTGGATAATACAGCATTAACAATAAAATAAATCATCAAATTACACCAAGGTAGATAATCAAATCTGGAAAAATTTGTTCCAAATCTAGTATACACTTAAAATACACTTCATGGGAGCAAACTAAGTGATTATTTTTAAAAAAGAGTTGATCTGGAGACCTAAAGATATGTTTAACAAGCTTATTGTTATGTATAAATGAGAACAGAAGGCACAATAGTGACAAAAAATATAATTATGGGTTTGGTAAAAAAATTCTTCAAAGTAAAAAAATGTTTCCCCTAAAACTACAAATTTGTCTAAAATATGACTTAGCACCCTATAAATATGCCAAAAGGACAATAAAAATCAAGGTCTTTAAAAAGTTAAGCTAAC
>NW_024532434.1:0-4722 GCF_016097555.1 Gigantopelta aegis
CTATTAAAATCTTAGTTCGGTTGCCTATATATATACAATATTTAAGAGCAGTTGTAGATGCAAGTCAAATACCATGTAAAAAGAATTATTGAAATCTTTACAGTATGAATTATAGGCCAAAAACCAACTTTTCTTCAGTGCTAACTTTGATTCAAACTCCATTCAGAGCCATGTACAGAGATTATTGTCAAGGTCAAGGTCATTGTGAACTTGCATGATCGCGTGATGGGCTAATTAATCAAACCAGTATAGTTTAATTAAAAATAAATGACAAAATCATAATATTTTTATTATTTATGCACTGAATATGTGCTATAGGGTGTACACTACCAAATCAAATCCCATAAGACGACATAGTAACATATACGGCTAAAACTCCTACCTGCAACGTATCAACCGACATAAACGCCACGGATATACACCCCTTACACTTAAAGTGAATCGAAAAAATGGGGGTCAAGCTGCTCGTTTCTGAGATAACGGGTAGCGTCTATGACTACCCTAGTTTCGCACAAAATTTGAGTACTTTTTTTTTTACAGGTACCCCATACATGTTTCAAGCACGAAGGCTACTTGACACATTGGTACTAGATGAAATAAAATTGCACATTTATTTTTACCCAGATGAAACTATTATTTTTTACAACCAACACACTCACATTTATAACCAATCACAGGACTTGTGGTGTTCACTTCTCTATCAAAAGTTCGGTGCACCTCGAACTTTGACCCAGCCGGAAGTTATTTGGTATTGTACTACCTATACTGATAACATACATTTTTCAAAAAGTGTCCAGCTATGTGTCTTTATGACAACCAGGATCTGGTGTATTCTGACATAAACTGACAACCTCACTGAAAACTGTTGTTTCTACAGTGCAACCTAATATAATGTACCCCTCAAAAAGCATATATATTGCATATAGTTTTGTACAAATGCAATATGTCATATTAACAACAAAAATGTTTTAAAATAAAACTCCTGAAGATATTTACTTTCAGTTGGGTGTGTGTACTCAGGTATATATGTAGAGACAACAAAGATAGTCAGAGTACCTCTACCCCTTTAAAGAATGCCATTAAAACACATGCACTTGATTGACCCCTAGATTATGAAGACCTTAACAGGCACATCAAAGAAATATCAGTATTAAAAAAATACACTGTCTGAGGAAGGAAACACAAACATGACTGTACCTGTATGAAGTAATGACTTAATGTCCTGAACATTAGTGTTGGGAGGAAATCCTGTATGCTGGGTGTGGGTGTCTTCAAGTTACCAGGTGTGGGAATTTCAAATCCATCGGCCATGCTGATTTTCATAATGAACCATCAAAACCATTGGCAGCCACCAATATTCCTGACTATATTTTATTTATAGCCTACTGTAGTTGGAGGTTTTAATAGTTGTGATATCTGGAATAATCATGCAGCTTTAACACATTTATTTTTGATTAATTACTGAAAAAAACTATTTTTAAATGACAAAATTACCCGAACATCTATTTTCTTGCATTATTTTCTAATCCGGATGAATACAATATGTACATTAGATGTATTCCTACAATCTGTAATCCAGCATTTTATTTAGCTAGTAACATTAGGTAATACAGCTTTAACAATAAAATAAATTATCAACTTAATCCAAGGCAGATAATCAAATCTGAAAAAATTGGTTCTGAATCTAGTATAAACTCAAAATGCTTTTCATGAGAGCTAACTAAGTGATTATTAAGAAACAAAAATGATCTGGAGATCTAAGTATATGTTTAACAACCTTATTGTTATGTACAAATAAGAACAGAAGGCACAATAGTGACAACAAATTTAATTATGTTTTTGGTAAAGTTTTTCTTCAAATTTACTTTAAATTTTGCATAAAACTACAAATTTGTCTAAAATATAACTTAGCACCCTATAAATATGTCAAAATGACAATAAAAATCAACTTCTTTACAAATTTGAGTTTTCAGAATTTCATACATAAAAAATTAACAATGTTAATGGAAACTAAAGACATTTACCCACTATTGGCACATGCTATTTTTAATATAAAAATAAATTGCTATTAAAATCTTAGTTCAGGTTGCCTATATATAATACCATATTTAAGAGCAGTTGTATATGGCAAGTCAAATACCATGTAAAAAGAAATTATTGAAATCTTTACAGTATGAATTATAGGCCAAAACCAACTTTTCTTCAGTGCTAACTTTGATTCAAACTCCATTCAGAGCCATGTACAGAGATTATTGTCAAGGTCAAGGTCATTGTGAACTTGCATGATCGAGTGATGGCTAATTAATCAACCAGTATAGTTTAATTAAATAAAATGACAAAATCATAATATTTTTTATTATGCACTGAATATGTGCTATAGGGTGTATACTACCAAATCAAAATCCCATAGACGACAATAGTAACATATGCGGCTAAAACTCCTACCTGCAACGTATCAACCGACATAAACGCCACGGATATAAATACTACCACCCCTTACACTTAAAGTGAATCAGAAAAAAATGGGGGTCAAGCTGCTCGTTTCTGAGATAACGGGTAGCGTCTATGACTACCCTAGTTTCGCACAAAATTTGAGTACTTTTTTTTACAGGTACCCCATACATGTTTCAAGCACAAGGCTACTTGACACATTGGTACTAGATGAAATAAAATTGCACATTTATTTTACCCAGATGAAACTATTATTTTTTACAACCAACACACTCACATTTATAACCAATCACAGGACTTGTGGTGTTCACTTCTCTATCAAAAGTTCGGTGCACCTCGAACTTTGACCCAGCCGGAAGTTATTTGGTATAGTACTACCTATACTGATAACATACATTTTTCAAAAAAGTGTCCAGCTATGTGTTTGTATGACAACCAGGATCTGGTGTATTCTGACATAAACTGACAACCTCACTGAAACTGTTGTTTCTACAGTGCAACCTAATATATAATGTACACCTCAAAAAGCATATATATTGCATATAGTTTTTGTACAAATGCAATATGTCATATTAAACAACAAAATGTTTTAAAATAAAACTCCTGAAGATATTTACTTTCAGTTTGGGTGTGTGTACTCAGGTATATATGTAGAGACAACAAAGATAGTCAGAGTACCTCTACCCCTTTAAAGAATGCCATTAAAACACATGCACTTGATTGACCCCTAGATTATGAAGACCTTAACAGGCACATCAAAGAAATATCAGTATTAAAAAATACACACTGTCTGAGGAAGGAAACACAAACATGACTGTACCTGTATGAAGTAATGACTTAATGTCCTGAACATTAGTGTTGGGAGGAAATCCTGTATGCTGGGTGTGGGTGTCTTCAAGTTACCAGGTGTGGGAATTTCAAATCCATCGGCCATGCTGATTTTCATAATGAACCATCAAAACCAATTGGCAGCCACCAATATTCCTGACTATATTTTATTTATAGCCTACTGTAGTTGGAGGTTTTAATAGTTGTGATATCTGGAATAATCATGCAGCTTTAACACATTTATTTTTGATTAATTACTGAAAAAAAAAAACTATTTTTTAAATGACAAAATTACCCGAACATCTATTTTCTTGCATTATTTTCTAATCCGGATGAATACAATATGTACATTAGATGTATTCCTACAATCTGTAATCCAGCATTTTATTTAGCTAGTAACATTAGGTAATACAGCTTTAACAATAAAATAAATTATCAACTTAATCCAAGGCAGATAATCAAATCTGAAAAAATTGGTTCTGAATCTAGTATAAACTCAAATGCTTTTCATGAGAGCTAACTAAGTGATTATTAAGAAACAAAAATGATCTGGAGATCTAAGTATATGTTTAACAACCTTATTGTTATGTACAAATAAGAACAGAAGGCACAATAGTGACAACAAATTTAATTATGTTTTTGGTAAAGTTTTTCTTCAAATTTACTTTAAATTTTGCATAAAACTACAAATTTGTCTAAAATATAACTTAGCACCCTATAAATATGTCAAAATGACAATAAAAATCAACTTCTTTACAAATTTGAGTTTTCAGAATTTCATACATAAAAAATTAACAATGTTAATGGAAACTAAAGACATTAACCCACTATTGGCACATGCTATTTTAATATAAAAATAAATTGCTATTAAAATCTTAGTTCAGGTTGCCTATATATAATACCATATTTAAGAGCAGTTGTATATGGCAAGTCAAATACCATGTAAAAAGAAATTATTGAAATCTTTACAGTATGAAGTATAGGCCAAAACCAACTTTTTCTTCAGTGCTAACTTTGATTCAAACTCCATTCAGAGCCATGTACAGAGATTATTGTCAAGGTCAAGGTCATTGTGAACTTGCATGATCGAGTGATGGCTAATTAATCAACCAGTATAGTTTAATTAAATAAAATGACAAAATCATAATATTTTTTATTATGCACTGAATATGTGCTATAGGGTGTATACTACCAATCAAATCCCATAGACGACAATAGTAACATATGCGGCTAAAACTCCTACCTGCAACGTATCAACCGACATAAACGCCACGGATATAAATACTACCACCCCTTACACTTAAAGTGAATCAGAAAAAATGGGGGTCAAGCTGCTCGTTTCTGAGATAACGGGTAGCGTCTATGACTACCCTAGTTTCGCACAAAATTTGAGTACTTTTTTTTACAGGTACCCCATACAGTGTTTCAAGCACAAGGCTACTT
>NW_024532435.1:0-9095 GCF_016097555.1 Gigantopelta aegis
CTCCCAGCCTTCTTACATTTATCTGTTGAATATAGCATACTGTCTCTTTTACCCCGCTCTATCCACGGCTTCTTCTTTACATTTTCAAGGTCCATACGGTAACGAATTGCACATAGAACACCGTAACCTAAGCCTCAGCTGCCATTCAACTTCTGGCCCACCCTTTTTCTTTCGCTTGAAAGGTGGGACATACACAATTTACACAATAAAACAAGCCAAAGGCCCCTTTTTTTGTTGCGTTTCTAAAGGGTTGCAATATAGGATATAACGTATTCATAAACCCAGATCCCGTATCTCTTCTCATCCCTTCTTACGTTTCGAAATTCCAAAACTTTCCCGCATTTCTATACTACGCTCTAAAGAGGAGGATTTTTTTTCTTGGGTTTATATAGAAAAGACGTGGGTAAGAACAAAGAAAGAAAGAGTTTTTTTTTTTTTTTTTTGAGGAGGGTGTGGGTTGCGGGGTGGGGGATGTTTGGGGTATTCTACGACTACTCATTTAACTCGGCCTACATGCGTCTGATCTTCCGTATTCACATTACAATGTGGTATATGACATGGACATTACAAACCAATACATTTTAACATCGATAGACTTACGCTTTCACTGGAGTGAAACCACCAGCCCTCCAGCCCGAGATTTGGCTCGTTTGGACCACCACCGCTTAAACGACTGCCGCTACAGCGACAAGCTTCTGGAAACAGTCAAAAACAGTAGTAGTCATTGATTGGAACGTTATACGTAATTTACATAAAATATTGATTTTTTAATCAAACGCACGTGGGTCAAGAATTTTTGTAATAAAAAGGTAGTACATACTACCGATCAACTGAATTGTGTTTGAGGGTAAGGAGAGTGAAATTAGCGAAACGGCGATTGCAAAGAAAAAGCTTTGTCTCTAATGTGAGTTTGATAAGATTGGGGAAACGATTGGACCAATTACAGCTTCGTCTATTGATTATTTGTCGCGAGTATCATTTATTTCCGCGTACTGTACTAGCGGAAGTTTCCCAGATCCTTAGCTCTCCCCAGTCATCTTTACCCGTTACGTAGCCCTTACACCAAAAAACCCAGACATTATCCCTGATACATTTCTCATCCCCCAGACCTACTTACAGTTTTAAGACTTTTGATATAACCCAAAAAACTCTATTTCAGACTACCACGTTCTTCTTCCAAGCTTTGCTACCTTTTTTCACGGTCCGGACGGAACGAATTGCCAGCAATCCAACTCCGTTCCTACCCGACACTCCTAGCTCTCCCCAGGGCGTTTTCTTTCGCGCGTGAACCGGTGGGTGGGCACAACCTTACCACCACAAAACGTCATTTTATACACTAGAACATTTCCCTCCACAATTTTTCTTAATTTTAATCTGTTGATATCAACACAATAAATGTCTCTTTTACCACGTTCTTACTTACCAAGCTTCGTTTACGTGCTACATGTCCTCTCCCCGCCTTCTTACATTTCCCAGCGTTGATTAACATAAAACAAAAACCCCCACTAACCCACCTCCTTAGTTCTTTACTCAGGTGTTTTTACGTTTAAAGGCATAACATAGGAAAATTACCCAATAAAATACTCCCAACCCAGATCCGTCTCTCTACCCAACCTTTGCTGTTTCGCTTGAATGGGGGGAGACACCACAAACTAGGCACGAGTAAAAGGTCTTCTTACAGTGAATACATGTCTCTCCCCAAGCCTTCTTACATTTTAATCTGTTTGAATAACACAATAATGCTCTTTTTACACCACATCTCTACCAAGCTTCGTTACATGATACATGTCCTCTCCCCAAGCCTTCGTTACATTTCACGCGTTGATATAACACAAGAGAACCCTAACTAACCCACCGTCCGTGTCGTTACTCAGCTTTCTGACGTTTGAAAAGGTCAGAACATAGGAAATTACACAATAAATCGTCATAAACCCAGCCCTTGGCTCCTACCCCACCGTTTGTTCCTTGAATTGGGCGGGACTGACATATTACACCGATACAACAGTCATTACCATGATCATTGTACTTTCCCCAGCCTTCGTAGCTGTTTCACTTGTTTTTATACTCGTTAACAAACTATCTTGTTAACCCAATTCTACCAAGCTTTTGTTAACATCTACTCAGGTCCAGACTTAAGATATGAGTTGGCACACAACCCAACCGGACTAACGCAGATCCTACACAGTTACCAGACAACGCCAACAAATCTGCACATTAAAACAGAATTAACGCAGAAACCTGTCTCTCCCAAGCGTTGTTACTTTTCATGGTCGAGGAGGCGCAGTGAATTATAAACAGTAAACCGTTACTAACCCCACCCTTTTCTTTCCTTTGGCTTCTTACGATTAAAAGGGTAAGGGGGGTCAAATTACAACAATAAATAGTACACAACCCCGATCCTTCCTCGTCCCTACCTTTGTTCTGGCTTGAAATTCCCTGTTACATACAAATTACAACACATCAAACAGTCATTACACACATCAGACATTGTCTATTAACCCCATCCTTCGTGTGAAGAAGGACACGGAATTTGTGTTGAAGTATTTACACACGAGAAAACGTCGACGTTAGCAAAGCCCGATCTATTTACATGTCGGTCGGTGTGTACCTAAGCGAACGCATTATTACGATTGTTTCATTTGGCCCCTTTCCTTCGAAAGACTCGAAACGAATATAGTCTGGTCGATTGCATGAGCAACCGTATTACTAAACGCAGATCCTTCAGCATTTTAAAGAACAGGACGTAACACCAATTGGCACATAAAAACAGGTAGTTCACGCCGAAACAGCAATGTCTCTCCCAAGCCGTTGTTTACGGTTTCCATGGTCGAGGCGCAGCGGTTACTTCAGTAAACCGTTTTCTAAAGAGTGCATACCTTGTCTTTCCTCAGGCGTCTTATTAATTAAAGTCAGGGGGTAGAAACGTAAGGCAATTGGCCACGTCCGGGGTTAAAATAGCAGAAACAAACCCAGATCCTTCACTCTCCGCGCAGCCTTTGTTTGGATTGAATGGCAGGGACATGTACACTTAACATTTGTAACACGATCACAGTCCCATTAACAATGATTCATTTCTCTCCCCTCGTACCTTACGTTTGTATTGTTGATTATAAGCACAAGGAATACACTGGGGGCTTTTACCACCCGATTTCTTCCAAGCTTTGCTAGCCTTATTTCAAACGGTCGAGTATTAACGAATTGCAACAATAAAACCCGTAACTCTAACCCAGATTCTTTGACTCTCCCCAGCGTTTGCGTTTTCTTTCGCATTAAAGGGTGGGACACAACAGGGAATTACACTATTAAGAGAGTCATTATACAGAATAACATGTCTCAAGAATCACCCAAGTTTTCTTACATTTTAATCTGTCTGATATAACACATACACTGTCTCTTTTACCCAGTCTCTACCAGCTTCGTTACATGATACACATGTCTCTCCCCCAAGCCTTCTCTACATTTTCAAGCGTTGATATAACACAATAAAACCGCTCAACTAAGCCCACCTCCTTGTCTTTTACTCAGTTCTTTGTTTCTTACGTTTAAAGGGCAAACCATAGGAAATTACAGGGCCAATTACCAATAGTCATAAACCCAGATCCTTCTCTCTACCCAACCAATTGTTTCGCTTGGAATGGGCGGACTCAACCCAATTACACTATAAAAGTCCTTATACATGATACATTGTCTCTCCCCGGCGCCTTCTTACATTTTAATCTGAAATTTGATATAACACCAATAAATTTTCTCTTTTCACCCAGTCTCTAGCCAAGCTTCGGTACATGATACATGTTCTCCCCAGCCTTCTTACATTTCAAGCGTTGATTACACCACATACAAACCTTAACTACCCACCCTCCTTCTCCGCTTTACTCAGCCGCTTTTTTTTTTTTTTACCGTTTAAAAATGGCAGAAAACATAGGCAATTACACAATACAATAGTCATAAACCCATACCTGGTTCTCGTCTACCCAGGGCCTGTTGGTTTCGCTTGAAGGGTGCGGGAACTGAACAAATTACACGATAAAACAGTCATTAAACACATGATACATGTCTTTCCCCAGCCTTCGTCACTTTTCAATTGTTGATATAGTCACAACAAAACTCTCTTTTTAACCCACTTTCTACCAAGCTTTGTTTTACATTTTTCAAGGTCGAGACGTAACGAATTGCACACAAAAACCGTAACTAACGCAGATCCATTCACATTTTAAGAGATCAGGAAGGGCTCAACAAATTGCACATTAAAACAGTAATTAACGCATAAACCTGGTCTCTCCCAAGCGTTGTTACTGTTTTTCATGGTCGAGGCGCAGTGAATTCTACAGTAACCGTTTACTAACCCAGCTCCTTGTCTTTCCTCAGGCTTCTTTACGAGATTAAAAGGGTAGAACGTTAGCAAATTACACCAATAAAATAGTCACAAACCCAGGATCCTCACTCTTACACACTCCCCAGCCTTTGTTTGGCTTTGAAAGTGGCGGGACATGACAAATTACACGATCAAACAGTCATTATACATGATTCATTTCTCTCCCCAGCGTCCTTACATTTTAATTCTTGTTGAGATTAAGACCAGACCTAATACAAAACTCGTCTTTTAATAGACCCGATTTCTTTCTTCCAAGCTTTTGCTACCTATTCAAGGTCGATAGTACGTCAACACGCAATTGCACAATAAAACCCGTAACTAACCACCCAGATTCTTTACTCTACCCAGCGTTTCTTTCGCATGAAAGGGTGGGTATCACACAACAAATTACACGATAAAAGTCCATTATCCATGATACATGTCTCTCTCTCCCAGCCTTCTTACATTTTAATCTGTTGATATAAGACAATAAATGTCTCTCTTTTACCCACGTCTATCTACCAAGCTTCGTTACCATTTTCACAAGGTCTATATTGACGTAACTACCTTGCACAATACAAACCGTAACTAACCATAGATCCTTCACTCTGCCCCACCCGCCCTTTCTTTCGCTTGAAAGGGTCGGGGACATAACACAATTTACACACAATAAACAGGCCTTTGTGCGTTTTAAAGGTTGCACCACGATAGGTACTAAAGTACTTGCTTCATAAACCCAGATCCTTATCTCTCCGTAAACGTCTCAGCTTTTTCCCCCCCCTTCTTACTTTTTTTCGAAAAGTTCCAAACTGTCCAACAGCTCTTTCTATCTATCGCTCTAAAGAGGATATTTTTCTTGAGGTTTATAATAGAAAGACTGGGGGTTAATACAAAGAAAGAAACGACTTTTTTTTTTTTTTTTTTTTGAGGAGGGTGGGGGTGGGGTGGGGTGGGGTGTGGGGCCCCCCTATTCTATCCATCACTACTCCTACCTTCACCTTCTGAGCTTCCTATTCACATTATCATGACGGTAATATGACATGGGACATTACAAACACATCATTTTAAATAGAACTTACCTTTCACTGGATTTTCGAACCCACCCTTCCTCTACAGCCCACCGACCGTACTTTCGGCTCGTTTGCTACCAACCCCTGAACCAACCGCTTAAACGACTGCGCTACAGCGACAAGCTTCTGTGAAACCCTTCAAAACACAGTAAGTGAGATATTGATGGAACGTTTACGAACACATATAAATTCACTCGGCCGCCTTGATTTTTTACATCAAGCACGTGGTACATACGAACGTTTTGTAATAAAAATGTAGGTACATACCGGGGAACTCCCATGTGAGGGTAGGAGTGAAATTAAAGCGAAAACGTTTGCCGAAAGCTGTCCTCTCCCAATATTTGTTAAGTATTGATGGGGGAAACGCATATGTACAATCACAGTAAAACGTTACCTATTAGATTTTTGGTCGCGGAGTAACTTTAATTCCGCGTACTGTTACATAGCGGAATGTTTCCCAGATCCTTATCTCTCCCCAGTCCTTTCTTACCTTTGAAAGGCAGAACGAGAACGTTACAAATTACACCGAAAAAACCATACATATACCTGATACATTTCTGCTCCCCAGCCCTCCTTACGTTTTTAATTGTTGATATCCTACAATAAAACTCTCTTTGAACAACCGAAGTTTTTCTTCCAAGCTTTGCTACCTTTTTCCACGGTCGAGACGTAACGAATGTTGGCACAAATAACACCCGTAACGAACCCAGATTCTTTACTCTCCCCAGCGTTTCTTTCGGCATGAAAGGTGTGGGACACAACAAATTACCACGATAAAACGTCATTATACATGATACATGGTCCTCCCCCAAGGTTCGTACATTTTAATCTGTTGATATAACACCATAAATGTCTCTTTTAACCCAGTCTCTACCAAGCTCTTCGTTACATGATACAGGGCTCTACCCCAGCCGTCTTACATTTTCAGCGTTTGATATAACACAATAAAACCCTCAACTACACCCACCTTTCCTTGTCTTTACACTTCAGTTTTTTTCAATTACGTTTTAAAAGGGCATAAACCTCGGAGTTTTAAATTACACAATACATAGTTCAAAACCCCAAATCCCTTCTCTCTACCCCAACCTTTCAACGTTTTTCGCTTGAATGGGCGGGACTAAACAGGGAATTACCCGTTTATATAGAAAAGCAGTGGGGGGATTAGACAGGATCCATTTCTTGCCTCAGCCCTTCGTGGGTTTCAATGGGGTTGATATATTCACAACACTACTCTCTTTTACTCCATCTTTCTAACCAAGCATGTGGTGTCTTACATGAACATTACAAACAATCATTTAATAGAACTTACCTTTCACTGGATTTCGAACACCAAGCCCAGCCTCTACCCCAGATCCTTGGCTCGTTTTACCAACCGCTTAAACGACTGCGCTACGCGACAAGCTTTGGAAACAGTCCAACACAAGTAGTCATTGATGTACTTTATATGTAACACATAAAATATGATTCTAATCAGCACGTTGTAACAGTGTGTGGTTACGTAATAAAAGGTAGTACATACCGCACTGAAGGTGAGGGTAGGAGTAAAATTAAGCCGTTTGCAAAACCCTGTTTACCTTGATCTTTCCTCGATGGCTTCTAAAAAATTGCAAGGCAGAACAGCTAATAGGAATTCGACACAATTAAAATTAGTCACATAAACCCAGATCCCTTCTCTCTCCCCAGTCCTTTGTTTAGGCTTGAAGTGGCGGGACTGGGGAGACAAATTACAAACGATAAACAGTCATTATACATGATTCATTTCTCTCCCCCCCAGCTTTCTTACGTTTTAATTGTTGAATAAGACAATCAAACTCTCTTACAAAACACAAATACCACCCGGTTTTCTACCAAGCTTTTGCTAACCTTTTCAAGTGTCGAGACGTAACGAATTGCACAATAAAACCCTAACTAAACCCAGATTCTTTACTCTCCCCATCGTTGTCTTTCGCATGAAAGGGTGGGACACAACAAATTACACCATAAAAGTCATTCTAACATGATACATGTCTCTCCCCAAGTTTCTACATTTTAATCTGTTTTGATATACCACAATAATGTCTCTTTTCACCCAGTCTCTACCAGCTTTGTTTACATGGTCATGTCTCTCCCCAGCCTTCTTACAGTTCAACCGTTGAATTAAACATCAATAAAAACTAACTAAACCCACCTTCCTTCTTTAAGTTTTCTTTACGTTTAAAAGGGCAGAAAAGAAATTACCATACAGTCAAAACCAAACCTCTACCACCTTTGTTCGCTAACCCAGCTCCTTGAAAATCTTATACATGATCATGTTCGCCCGCTTTCTTACATTTAATCTGTTGATATAACACATAATGTCTCTTTTACCCAAACGCTTCGGGCATTATACATGTCCTCTCCCCAGCCTTCTACATTTAGCGTTGAAATTACACACACCTGAAACCTAGTCCACACTCCCTTACGTTTAAAGGGCAAGAACCTTAACACTCTCGACCCACCTTTACCCAACCTTTGTTTCGCTTGAATGGGCGGGACTGAACAATTACACGATAAAACAGTCATTACACTGATACATGTCTTTTCCCCATCCTTCGTACGTTTTCAATTGTTGATATAATCACAACAAAACTCCTCTTTTACCCACTTTCCTAACCAAGCTTTGTTACATTTGTTTCAAGGTCGAGACGTAACGAATTGCACAACAAAACCGTAACTACTACCGCAGATCCTTCACATTTTTAAAGAACAGGACGCAACAAATTGCACATTAAAACAGTATTAACGCAGAAACTGTCTCTACCAAGCGTTGTTACGTTTTTCATGGTCGATTGGCGCAGTGATTATACAGTAAAAACCGTTACTAACCCAGCTCCTTGTCTTTCCTCAGGCGTTCTTACGATTAAAAGGTAGAACGTAGCAAAATTACACAATAAAATAGTCACAAACCCAGATCCTTCACTCTCCCCAGCCTTTGTTTTGCTTGAAAGGGCGGGACAGACAAATTACACGATCAAACAGTCATTATACATGATTCATTTCTCTCCCCAGCGTCCCTTATACATTTCAATTGTTTGATATAAGACAATAAAACTCTCTTTTACCCGATTTCTTCCAGCTTTGCTACCTATTCAAGGTCGTATAGTAACGAATTGCACAATAAAACCCGTAACTAACCCCAGATTCTATTCTTTACCTCTCCCAACCCAGCGTTTTTCTTTCGCATGAAAGGGTTGGGACACCACAAATTACACACATAAAAGTCATTATACATGATACATGTCTCTCCCCAGTTTTCTTTACATTTTTAATCTGTTGATATAACACAATAAAATGTCTCTTTTACCCGTCTCTACAGCTTCGTTCCATTTTCAAGGTCAGACGTAACCGAATTGCACAATAAACCGTAACTAACCTAGATCCTTCACTCTCCCACCCTTTCTTTCGCTGAAAGTGGACTAAACATTTAAAAGCAATAGAACAGCCTAGCGTTTTAAATTACACATATAATAAATATTCATAAACCCAGATCCTTCTCTCTAGCCTTCTTACTTGTTCAAGTTCCAGCGGATACAATTCACATAAAGTCATTACTAATATAATTTCCTCTCCCACCCTTTCTTTTCGTTGAAATCAACATAAATTACCATACAGCCTTGCTTTTAAGTCATTTTATTCTTAACAGCTTATTCCTCCTT
>NW_024532436.1:0-4987 GCF_016097555.1 Gigantopelta aegis
TATATCATGTGTGTACATTGGGTGTTTCTTTTCGTGTTTTGTATTTGTTTTTGTTCATTATTGTTAATATCTATAATGTTAAACAGGACCAGACCCTTGTCCATGGTGTTGGTTCGGGCGAGGTGGTGGTGGCATCGGTTTTGATGACCAGTTATGATGGCTGCTGCTGCAGGCCCAGTGATGGGAATGGCTAGACCGGCATTTGCCCTCAACCGCCTGGCTCCAGCCGTGAGTTTACCCACAACCAGTGACCCGCTTGTTGAGGTCAGCAGAGTGAGGAAGGTATTTCCAGAACAATGGATGTGGTTTAATAAGACAATAAAGTAAGCCTTATCCTGGCTTTAGCATGTTCTGCATTGAAAATATGAACTAACATGCACGGGGCAGCATGTCGTCATGTACCAGACCAATAAACTAACTAAAACAAAGCAAACCACAGTTTGTCGGGAAAACTAACTCATGGTACAATACCTACTGCAATATATTGGAATAATGAACTAATATATACAAGACAATCCACAATGTATTGTAACTATGAACTAACATAATATACTAAGATAATCCGGAGTGTATTGGATCAAGGAACTGTCAACAGGAGACAAACTGTCGTGTTCAGACAAAGACTAATTGACAAGGAATTGTCATAAGAATACAAACAATGAACTAATTAACAAACCACGGTGCATTGACAAATATTGAACTTTCAAACCAAATCCCTTTTCTATTTCTTCAAGTATTCTACTGTGTCTTCACCCGGCCTTATCTAATATTATCTGTATTATTTGTATATGCACAATCTGTCTGCTCCACTGACATAAGGATTATATTATCCATGTGGTGGTTAACTTGAAGTGCATAGAATGCCATAGGTGTCCTCAAATCCTGGCCAGCAGCTGTAATTCTGTTGACTGTGAAAATTCCCCCTGAAATCTTTTCTTGCACACGAATAAAGCTTTGTTCTTCATATTTGTGAAGCTAGATTTTGAGTAGCTCTTCTCCAGGATGAGGACGGATTTATCCATATTTGGACAGTAGCTGTTCTGTAAACAGAGGATGTGGCAGTGGTGCATGAGTGCACGCCATCACTATCTTGTCATAACATCCTTTGCACTCTCTACTGGATACAATAATGAGCTTCAATAGGTCACTGGTTTTGTAGTTCAATTATGATTGGGTATCTAACATTTAACTACATATTCGTTGTTCGTTCCACCATTCTTTCTACTAAACATTTAGATCAACACAAGTGCATAGCTACTTCTCCTGAATGTCGTTGGCAGCATAATAATTAGCAATACGTTGTAGCATACTGTATCCAGTAACATGAATTATGATGATTATGACTTGTGTCTGCTAGTCAGCGGACCTGTGCATAATGTCTGATAACATATCCTGAATGAACTGCTAAGTATGTGCGTGAACATAAAGTTCGACACGTGTGCATACGATCTCTAGCTCGTAGTGTGTGGTTAACACTGACAGTGATTCAACGTGTTTGCTTGTCCTGAATAACTATACTTTTCCTCTCTCCCATGAGAAGCATTGCTTTAGTAATATTATATATTCTGAACATTGTTTCCACCTATGTACTGTTTTCTTTCTGTACGTTGAAGTTTGGTTATGCTTTCATGTTGTTCTGCCAAGATCTTCTTTTAGGTACCTTTGCGTCCAACTGTAAATCATAATCCATGTCTCCCATCAGCCATTCACTGAGAAAAAAATAGTAATCTGCTCTGTTTGGTGTCTTTGACACATTGCAACATTTGTTGTGTTCGTTCCCTTATAGACAAAGCACATTACTGGTTAAAGGAACTGTCCTGAGTTTGCTGCCATTGTTCTGACTAACAAAATCGTTTTGGCGACTAACATTAAATATATATATATATATATATATATATATATATATATATATATATATATATACTCTTCAAAAAAAAGAAACGCAAAAGGGTACAATGGGTTATAACTCCGATTTTTATGTTTTCCTACCGGTTCATGCTTTTTTGTGAATATAAGGTCATTGCATGTCCCCCCAACACAGTCCCACGTTTTTACATTCGATAAAACGCAGCTACTGTACAATAAAGTCCACCAAATGTGAATATTCGCAAAAACGCAGCCACGTGCAAACCATGTCACCACTGCACGTGCGTTGTCTGCACGTGCAACATGAACACCGACAGATAAAAGTGCAGGGTGTTCGCTTTGCCTGGCCTCTGTATCTGGCCGACAGTTGACAATCCAGGACATGCCACGTCTCAGTGAACCGCAGAGAAACAATGCCATCGGCCGACTAGACGCAGGCGAATCCAGAACGGCCGTTGCCAGGGCATTCCATGTGTCCCCAAGCACCATCTCCAGACTGTGGGACCGTTACCAGCAACATGGATCAACACGTGACCTCCCTAGATCCGGTCGACCACGGGTCACTACCCCCGGGCAGGACCGCTACATCCGGGTACGCCACCTTCGGGAACGATTGACTACTGCCACCTCCACAGCCGCAGCAATACCAGGTTTGCGCAGGATATCCGACCAGACCGTACGGAACCGCCTACGTGAGGTAGGAATTCGTGCCAGACGTCCAGTTCGAGGTGTCATCTTAACACCACAACACCGTCGACTCCGACTGCAGTGGTGCCAGATTCATCGACAATGGCCTCAACTGCGATGGAGACAGGTGTGGTTCAGTGACGAGTCCCGATTTCTGCTCCGACGTCATGATGGAAGATGTCGCGTGTATAGGCGTCGTGGTGAACGTTATGCGGCAAACTGCGTGCAGGAAGTGGACAGATTCGGCGGGGGTAGTGTCATGGTGTGGGCAGCCATCTCACACACTGGCAGAACTGACCTGGTCCACGTGCAGGGCAACCTGAATGCACAGGGCTACATTGACCAGATCCTCCGGCCACACATCGTTCCAGTTATGGCCAACGCCAACGCAGTGTTCCAACATGACAACGCCAGGCCTCACACAGCACGTCTCACAACGGCTTTCCTACAGAACAACAACATTAATGTCCTTCCTTGGCCATCGATATCACCGGATTTGAACCCAATTGAGCATCTATGGGACGAGTTGGACCGACGCCTCCGACAGCGACAACCACAGCCCCAGACCCTGCCCGAGCTGGCAGCAGCCTTGCAGGCCGAGTGGGCCACCATCCCCCGGGACGTCATCCGTACTCTGGTTGCTTCAATGGGCAGGCGGTGCCAGGCAGTTGTCAACACACGCGGAGGCCACACCCGGTATTGACTCCAGATGACCTTGACCTTGGTGGTGTGTCCTATCACTTACTCACAATGGACTAGAGTGAATTGTGAACAATCCTGCAACATTTGGTAATTATTGGACTCACCATTCAATAATTAAATCAATTCTCCAAATGTTACGACAATGTTGTTTTGCGTTTCTTCTTTTGAAGAGTATATATATATTTATTTATTTATTTATTTATGTATTTATTTATTACCCATATGGGCTCAGATATACGAGGTAATATTTTTTCGATCTCTGCACAGTGTGCAGATTGCTTCTATAGCCACTGATTGGCTGGCTTAAAAATCACGACGTTTGGTTGGTTGCTTGCCATGGCCGGAACTTCACTTTCATTCATATAATGTTTCCTTTCATGAGTCAGATTACACAATACGTTATACGATCCAAAAAAAAAAATACAAAAACAAATGGACTCATTTGTTTCGTAAACATGAAATGGTATATTTTCATAAGCAGCGGCTTTAGTAATATATAAAAATTATTATTTTCAAATGCAAATACAGTTGTATTATTTTGTACTGTAAACATTTGACTGTAAAAAGAACGCCGTTATGCTATGACGTCACTTACATTACATCATGTAATGCCCGTAAGATTATATGACATAATGGCTGATGGCTTTGTTGTAGACTGCAGAGGAATGTTTACATTAAAAATCAGTTAAAATTGACAATGTGTAATAAAGAGAATAACCAACTCGTTACGAGGAGTTACGAATTATCTGTCCCTCGTGAATGAATGTTATAAAACCCTCGCCAATGTCCCTGCATGACAATCTCCCATTATTCATTCCAATAATCTGCCACCTAGTGGCAATGGACAGTGTTCGGCGAACCATTAGACGCTTATTAAGCACAAAAGGAAAATTATTTTCCGAAAACAAGCATAAAACTTAATGGAACAAAAACTTGGTGGTTTCCACCAAGTGTGAGGGTAGTTTTCTGCACGTGCTATTTGTGCGGGTTCTTGACCGGCAAGGACAACGAAACGACAATATGGAGCGTGGGAAGGGATATGATATTTAGAGTATTAGTATTGCCTGGCTACCACCCATAATAATAATTTGGTGACAATATAAATTGGGTGGTGCTTAATTAATTTCCAGGCAAACGGTATCGATGGCGTTATCGCAAAGTTAAAAGGTTGCTTGCTAACCGTTTATCCAAAGGAAGTGGACGACTTGTCGAGGTCGGCAGAGTGAGGAAGGTCTTTCCAGAACAGTGGATGTGGTTCAATGCAACTTCAGAGTAAGCCTGGTTCATGGTTAAAGCATGCTTTGTACTGGGACTATGCGTTTATACGCGTGTAGTGTCTGTTGAGCTTCGTCTTGGTAGTTATGCACTTCAAGATAGCTTAGTCATCTCTGCTTTATAGATTTTAGCATCATATTTATTATCTAAATGAATGTTTCAGGTAAGGATGTAGCTCATTGGTAGAGCTCTAGCCAGAGGTGTGGTGGGTCGCAGGATCGCTGTCTATAGACTAACAGGTTCCGACTAACAGAATCGTTTCGGCGGCTAACATTACATATTAAAGACCTTTCCTTGGTCCGAATATCAGTGTTTGTATATTCCAATGTGTTTTTACATTCCGTCTTTTAAGTGTTTTAGCCCTACACACCCACATTTGTTTTAAATTTTACTTCGTAATACTTTTTTTTTTCTTTCTACGAAGTAAAATCCGGTTTATTGATACACTGATATTCTA
>NW_024532437.1:0-5839 GCF_016097555.1 Gigantopelta aegis
AGGGAGGTCTTCCATTAAAATGCTTCATTCCATGCAAGTACAGATTCAAAAGCAACTGCTAATGACAGGAATTGATGTTCCGAAGCTACCCGTCCAAGCCTGTCACCCCAGCCGTTGATGTAATTATCTTCCATCATCGTCATTGTGTAGCTCAACTGAAGAACACATGAAGAGGAGAGAGTAAAATTCCTGAGTGAAAAGAGTACGAATGACGCATAATTCATGAGTCTCACGTTATAAACCGTTAAGAAAGCTCATGCAGCTCGACCCAGCTGACACATTGTGGTAGCTGTCCCCCACGCACGGTCGTAACTATCTCCTAGCTCTCGCAATTACGGTAGGTGAACGTCACTAGTATCCTTTCGACCTTATTTTAGTGTTTGGAAATGTGTCTCTTTCGTCCGGCGGGACAATTCGACAAAACTTAATGCACGCGGAACAAAATTGTGCTCGTCACAAGTGACAACCTTATTCAATAATTGTACATCACCATTTCATATGAACGTAACTACCCACACACGGCTCGGGCAAGGCTGTTGGTGAGCGGCCATGCTCTCCACTCTCTCGTAATGCATTGCTAATCGGCTGTCACCAGCCCGCCGATAAGTGCGTCTTCCCATCTCTGTGAGGGGGGTCCGACACGGTGCCACGTAACGAAAAAAAAAGATTTATAAAATACATGGTAGCCAGGCACAGTAACAATTGAAACTTTTCAAGCAAAACACACCATTATAGAAACGAACTATCAAGAATCTGCAAGAAGGATACTTGGGGGAGGATCATTTCATCATCTCATGCAGCCTCACTTGTGCATCCAGTCTTCGTGCTAATAATGTAGGTGTACGTCTGTCAGCCTGTTCCTTTCAAGCTGTTACACATTCTCATCTGCTATATATATTAATATCTTTAATGATCAACCGATTTCCTCACGCAAGATAGATAGAAAATGGCCACTAGCAAACAGCAAGCAGGAATGGTGCACGGGACCATGTAAAATGCGTCATTGCAATGTACTGTACAGATGTCGTAAAGTCAAACGCTAATGAAATCACGGTTTATTTCCGGCTCACGTACTAAACACATTCCTCGACAATGGGAACCATATAACTTTGCAGTAAAACACTCAGTTTCTATAAACGGACGTATCAAGAAATTAAAAAAAACGAGTACTTACAGGCCTTTCGATCTGCATCACAAGGAGTCGCCCATGTGTGGCGACACGGCGGTTTCCTCCGCAAATAATCGTGGGTGGATCCTTAACCATCATTGCAGATGCCATATACCGTCAATAACTAACTGGGGGTTGATGTGTGTCGCTAAAAAACACATTTCTTGCTGGCTGTCTTGTCTTTTTCATTTTCATGCACAGTCTTATTCTGGACTCAGTCACCTGCTGTAATGAGGAGAAATGTATGTCTTTGCAGCGTTCGGTCCTTCAGCTGGTGTACTCAATCTCCCATGGATGGACATCTCTCATTTCTAGATCTCAGGCTTGGTTCCGATGCAAAACAATTTATCGACCAAACTAGCAAAATCCAATGCAGAAGTGAGTAGACTTAGCCATATTACACAATGCTGGACTTCCATGCAAGTACAGATGTCAGGGGAAGTCATACTGCTAAATGACAGGGACTTGATGTTCCGACTGCTACGCCGTCAGCTGTCACCACCCATTGATGTAATGTATCTTCCATCTCGTCATTGTGGAATCAACTGAAGAACCAAGAGAGGGAGAGAGAGAGTAAATTTGCTGAGGAAAAGATAATACACATGTCATAAGTCCTAACTTATTAACGTAGAGAAGCTATGTTTGAACAGCTACCGTTTTTAGCTGTCACCCGCACGCGCGGTAACATATCTCCTATCTCGTTCGCAATTACGGTACCGGACGTGAAACGGAGACGGGACGGACCGGACGGACAACTATTTTATCTTTTTGCCGCGGGGGGGGCCGGCGGGACAATTCGAACTGAATGCACGAGGACCAAATTGCTGTCCAACAGTGACAAACTTTATTCAATAATTGTACATCAACATTTCATATGACGTAACTCCAACCGTCGCAAGGATGTTGATGGAAATCTTCCAACTCTCGTAAGCATGCCTTCGGCTGTCACCAGCCCGACGATAAGTGTCTTCCATCTCTTGATTTCCACACGTCCACTAAAGAAAAAAAAAAAGAGGTAGAAAACATTAGCCAACAGTAACAATGAAACTTTCAGCAAGCAAAACACACAATGTTAAAAACGAACTATCAAGAATACGGGAAGAAGGATTACGACTTAAGTTTTTTGTGGTATTTGTTTCATTTCATGCAATCCTCAATTTGACATCAGTCGTCGTGCCCTAATAATGGAGGGTGTACGTCTTTCAGCTGTGCCTTCAGCTGTTAAAATCCATTGATATATATATACTATCTTTGAATGATAACCGATTTCCTCATATTCCAAATATATTGGAAAAGGCCAACTATTCAAAAATCAAGAAGGAAGGTCACTGACCATTAAAATGCCTCATGTGCATGTAAGTACAGATGTCGTAAGTCAAAACTGCTAAATGAAATACATTTATGTGCAACAGGCTACGTACAAAACATTCCTCGCACAATAACAATATAACTTTGCAGTAAAAACCACTCAGTTATAAAACGGACTATCAAAGATATTAAAAAAAACCGAGTACTTACAACATTTCATCTCACGCAAGGGTAAAGCCCAGTGTAGTGGCGACAGCGGGTTTTCCTCTCAAAAATCTGTGTGGTCCTTTAACCATAAGTCAGACGCCATATAACCGTAAATAAATAAGTGGGTTGAGTGTGTCGTTAAATAAACAACATCTTCTTTCTTTCTTTCTTTCATTTCATGCAAGTTTTGCATTTGACGTCAGTCACCTTCGTAATGATAGAAATGGATGTCTTGTAGCTCCTGTCTTCCAGCTGTTGTTACCAATCCATTATGATGAAGGACCATCTCTCAATTATAATTCAATTTTTTCACCAAAACAATTCTAAACCAAACTATCAAAAAATCAAGGAAGGGAGGTAACTTACCATTCAAAATGCTTCATTCCATGCAAGTTACAGGGTCAAAAGTCATACTGCTAATGACAGGAATTGATGTCCGACAGCTTTACGCCGTCAGCTGTCACCCAGCCCGGTGATGTAATGTATCTTCCATCTCGTCATTGTGGAATCAAACTGAAGAACAAAGAGAGAGAGAGAGAGAGAGTAAATTGCTGAGGAAAAAGATACATACACATGTCATAAGTCTACTTATTAACGTAAGAAAGCTATGTTTGAACAGCTACCTGTTTTAGGCTCGGCTGTCACCCCGCACGGCGGTAAACTGATCTCCTATCTCTCGCAGTTACGGTAACGGACAGACGGACGTGACGGACGGACGGAACCAACTATTTATTCTTTTTTTGCTTTTTTTTTCCGGCGGGACAATTCGAACTGAATGCACGAGGACAAAATTTGCTGTCAAAGTGACAACTGTATTTCAATAATCTGTTACAGTCAAAACACATTGTCCATAAATGACGTTAAACTTTCCCACCCGTCGCAAAGGACATGTTTTTGATCCGGAAGTCTTCACCCAACTCTTCGTAAGCAGCCCTTTCCCGGCTTGTTCCCCCCCCCCCCCCCCCCACCAGCCCGACGATAAGTGTGGTCCTTTCCCCACCTCTGTGATTGTCCCCCCCACGAGCACTAAGATAAAAACAGAAGAGGTAAGAAAAACCTTTAGCCAACCAGGGTAACAATGAAAACCTTCAAAGCACAACACACAAATGTTTATCAAAAACGAACTTACATCGCCCATCCAAGAATACGAAAGAAGGAATTACTCTAAGACTAAAGTTCTCCATTTTTCACATGCATCTCCTTTTGAACCATCAGTCCCCGTTCACCCCCCCGTCGCCCAATACAATGGGAGGTGTTACGGTCCTTCTCAGCCTGCTGGCCCTTTCAGCTTGTTTAACAAAATCCCTTGATATAATACTATATATCTTGAATGATACACCCCGATTTTCCCCTCACCAAATAATATTTAAAAGGCCACCCAACTTTATCAAAAATCAAGAAAGGAAGGTCACTGACCATTTACTATAAATTATATGCGCCCCTTCAGTGCCTTGTCAAAGTTATCAGATGTCCCCCGTAAGTCCAATACTGCGCTACTGAAATACAGTTTATGTTGACCCAGCCTCAACGTACAAAACATTCCTCCGACCAATAACAATTATAAGCTTTTTGGCAGTTCACAAAAAACCACCTTCAGTTTCTATCAAAGCGGACCTTTATCAAGAATATTTAAAAAAACGCACGAGTAACTTACCAAACCATTTTCCATCGTCACGCAAGTGTAGCCCATGTAGTGGGACAGCGGTTTTCCCTCTCAAAATCTGTGTGGTCCTTCTTTTAACCATAAGTCAGACGCCATATAACCGTTAAATAAATAAGTGGGTTGAGTGTGTCGTTAAATAAACACTTTCTTTTCTTTCTTTCTTTTCATGTCATGCAAGTTTATTTGACCGTCAGTCACCTTCGTAATTGAATAGAAAGGTGTATGTCTTGTAGCCCTCCCTTCTCTGTCTTCAGTTCTGTTGTGTACCAATCCAATCCTGATGGACAGCATCTCAATTATAATTCAATTGTTCACCAAAACAATATAAACCAAACTATCAAAAATTCAAGGAAGGGAGGTAACTTACCATTAAAAATGCTTCATTCCATGCAAGTACACAGATGTCAAAAGTCCATACTGGCTAATGACAGGATTGATGTCCGAAACAGCTACGCCGTCAGCTGTCACCAGCCCGGGTTGATGTAATGTATCTTCCATCTCGTCATTGTGGAATCAACTGAAGAACAAAGGAGAGAGAGAGGAGAGAGTAAATAGTCATGCTGAGGAGTAAAACGAGACAATACACAGTGTCATACCTGAAGATCTACCTTATTAACGTAAGCAAAAGCTATGGTGTTTTGTGACCGCTTAGGCTACCATGTTCTTTAGCTGTCACTTCCGCGACGGCGGTAACTAATCTCCTATCTCTCGCAGTTTACGGTACGGACTGACGGACGGACGGACGGACAACCAACTATTTATCTTTTTTTTCCGGCCGGGACAATTCGAACTGATATTGCACGAGGACAACATTGCTGTCAAAGTGACAACTTTATTCAATAATTGTACATCAACATTTCATATGACGTAACTCCACCCGTCCCGCAAGGGATGTTGATGGAATCCTCCTTCCAACTCTCGCTAAGCATTCGCCTTCGCCTCGCTGTCACCACCATCCCCGACTGATACCCCCGTGTCTTTTCATCTCTTGATTTCCCACCACGTCCACTAAAGATAAAAAAAAGATGTAGAAAAACATTAGCCAACAGTAACAATGAAACTTTCAAAGCAAACACACACAAATTATAAAACGAACTAATCAGAATACTGAAAGAAGGATTACTTAAGATATTTCATTTCATGCATCCACATCCCCATTTGAACATCAGTCGTCGTTGCTAATGATGGAGGTGTACGTCTTTTCAGCTGCTTTGCCTTCAGCTGTTACAAAATACCATTGATATATATAGTATATCCTTTGGAATGATAACTCGATTTCCCTCACCAAATATATTAAAAGGCCAACTATCAAAAACCTCAAGAAGGAATCGTCCACTGGTATTCCATTTAAAAAATGACCCTCATTGGGCCATTGTAAGTACAGATGTCGTAAGGTCAAAACTGCTAATGAATACATTTTATGGTTGACAGCTTACCGTTACAAAACAGTCCGCGACAATAACAATAAACTTTGCAGTAAAACACTCAGTTTA
>NW_024532438.1:0-9879 GCF_016097555.1 Gigantopelta aegis
AATCATTGATATACGTGTACTGAACTCTACTTCACCCCACCCCTTCAAAGAAAATGTGTACATCTAAAGGAAAATGTATGTATCGTATGTACGCTCTGTGTGGGCGAATTATAGGCACATTTATTTTAGTCCTTGACCCAAAAAATTTGCTGAATAAGTGAAACAAGTAATTTTGGGGCCGAATTTTCCAAAAATTGATTTTTGCCGAACGGTGAGTCATAAGTAGTCGAATAAAGAATTTTTTTGGTACATAATGGATTGGGACCACTCACACAGGGTCTCCTCCACTCTATAAATATCAGAACCCTTTCATGAAGTCAGTATATGAGGCAATTACCGGCATATAAGAACGCACTGTAGTGCTGAAAGCATTGATATACGTGTTCTAACATCTACTTCACCCCACCCCTTGAAGCAAAATGTGTACATCTAAAGGCAAATGTATGTATCGTATGTACGACCTGCGTAGGCGAATTATTGGCACATTTATTTTAGTCCTTGACCCAAATAATTGCTGAATAAGTGAAAAAAATAATTTTGGGGCCGAATTTTCCAAAATGGATTTTTGCCGAACGGTGAGTCATAAGTAGTCGAATAAAGAAAGTTTTTGGTACATTATGGATTGGGTCAACTCACACAGGGTCTCCTCCACTCTATATATATCAGAACCCTTACCGGAAGTCAGTATATGAGGCAATTACAGTCATACAAGAACGCACTATAGCGGTGAAATCATTGATATACGTGTACTGAACTCTACTTCACCCCACCCCTTCAAAGAAAATGTGTACATCTAAAGGAAAATGTATGTATCGTATGTACGCTCTGTGTGGGCGAATTATAGGCACATTTATTTTAGTCCTTGACCCAAACAATTGCTGAATAAGTGAAACAAGTAATTTTTGGGGCCGAATTTTCCAAAATTGATTTTTGCCGAACGGTGAGTCATAAGTAGTCGAATAAAGAAAGTTTTTGGTACATAATGGATTGGGACCACTCACACAGGGTCTCGTCCACTCTATAAATATCAGAACCCTATCCGGAAGTCAGTATATGAGGCAATTACCGTTATATAAGAAAGCACTATAGTGGTGAAATCATTGATATACGTGTACTGAACTCTACTTCACCCCACCCCTTCAAAGAAAATGTGTTCATCTAAAGGAAAATGTATGTATCGTATGTACGCTCTGTGTGGGCGAATTATAGGCACATTTATTTTAGTCCTTGACCCAAACAATTGCTGAATAAGTGAAACAAGTAATTTTGCAGCCGAATTTTCCAAAATTGATTTTCCCCGAACGGTGAGTCATAAGTAGTCGAATAAAGAAAGTTTTTGGTACATTATGGATTGGGACAACTCACACAGGGTCTCCTCCACTCTATAAATATCAGAACCCTTTCCGGAAGTCAGTATATGAGGCAATTACAGTCATACAAGAACGCACTATAGCGGTGAAACCATTGATAAACGTGTACTGAACTCTACTTCACCCCACCCCTTCAAAGAAAATGTGTACATCTAAAGGAAAATGTATGTATCGTATGTACGCTCTGTGTGGGCGAATTATAGGCACATTTATTTTAGTCCTTGACCCAAACAATTGCTGAATAAGTGAAACAAGTAATTTTGCAGCCGAATTTTCCAAAATTGATTTTCCCCGAACGGTGAGTCATAAGTAGTCGAATAAAGAAAGTTTTTAGTACATATTGGATTGGGATCAGTCACACAGGGTCTCCTCCACTCTATATATATCAGAACCCTTTCATGAAGTCAGTATATGAGGCAATTACCGGCATATAAGAACGCACTGTAGTGCTGAAAGCATTGATATACGTGTTCTAACATCTACTTCACCCCACCCTTCAAGCAAAATGTGTACATCTAAAGGCAAATGTATGTATCGTATGTACGACCTGCGTGGGCGAATTATAGGCACATTTATTTTAGTCCTTGACCCAAATAATTGCTGAATAAGTGAAAAAAGTAATTTTGGGGCCGAATTTTCGAAAATTGATTTTTGCCGAACGGTGAGTCATAAGTAGTCGAATAAAGAGAATTTTTTTGGTACATAATCGATTGGGACCACTCACACAGGGTCTCCTCCACTCTATAAATATCAGAACCCTATCCGGAAGTCAGTATATGAGGCAATTACCGTTATATAAGAAAGCACTATAGTGGTGAAATCATTGATATACGTGTACTGAACTCTACTTCACCCCACCCCTTCAAAGAAAATGTGTTCATCTAAAGGAAAATGTATGTATCGTATGTACGCTCTGTGTGGGCGAATTATAGGCACATTTATTTTAGTCCTTGACCCAAACAATTGCTGAATAAGTGAAACAAGTAATTTTTGGGCCCGAATTTTCCAAAATTGATTTCCCCCGAACGGTGAGTCATAAGTAGTCGAATAAAGAATTTTTTTTGGTACATAATGATTGGGACCACTCACACAGGGTCTCCTGCACTCTATAAATATCAGAACCCTTTCATGAAGTCAGTATATGAGGCAATTACCGGCATATAAGAACGCACTGTAGTGCTGAAAGCATTGATATACGTGTTCTGACATCTACTTCACCCCACCCCTTGAAGCAAAATGTGTACATCTAAAGGCAAATGTATGTATCGTATGTACGACCTGCGTAGGCGAATTATTGGCACATTTATTTTAGTCCTTGACCCAAATAATTGCTGAATAAGTGAAAAAAAAAATTTTGGGGCCGAATTTTCCAAAATGGATTTTTGCCGAACGGTGAGTCATAAGTAGTCGAATAAAGAAATTTTTTTGGTACATTATGGATTGGGACCACTCACACAGGGTCTCCTCCACTCTATAAATATCAGAACCCTTACCGGAAGTCAGTATATGAGGCAATTACAGTCATACAAGAACGCACTATAGCGGTGAAATCATTGATATACGTGTACTGAACTCTACTTGACCCCACCCCTTCAAAGAAAATGTGTACATCTAAAGGAAAATGCATGTATCGTATGTACGCTCTGTGTGTGGCGGCGAATTATAGGCACAGTTATTTTAGTCCTTGACCCAAACAATTGCTGAATAAGTGAAACAAGTAATTTTTGGGCCGAATTTTCGAAAATTGATTTTTGCCGAACGGTGAGTCATAAGTAGTCGAATAAAGAAATTTGTTGGTACATAATGGATTGGGACCACTCACACAGGGTCTCGTCCACTCTATAAATATCAGAACCCTATCCGGAAGTCAGTATATGAGGCAATTACCGTTATATAAGAAAGCACTATAGTGGTGAAATCATTGATATACGTGTACTGAACTCTACTTCACCCCACCCCTTCAAAGAAAATGTGTTCATCTAAAGGAAAATGTATGTATCGTATGTACGCTCTGTGTGGGCGAATTATAGGCACATTTATTTTAGTCCTTGACCCAAACAATTGCTGAATAAGTGAAACAAGTAATTTTGCAGCCGAATTTTCCAAAATTGATTTTCCCCGAACGGTGAGTCATAAGTAGTCGAATAAAGAAAGTTTTTGGTACATTATGGATTGGGACAACTCACACAGGGTCTCCTCCACTCTATAAATATCAGAACCCTTTGCGGAAGTCAGTATATGAGGCAATTACAGTCATACAAGAACGCACTATAGCGGTGAAACCATTGATAAACCTCTACTCAACTCTACTTCACCCCATCTCTTCAAAGAAAATGTGTATATCTAAAGGCAAATGTATGTATCGTATGTACGCTCTGTGTGGGCGAATTATAGGCACATTTATTTTAGTCCTTGACCCAAACAATTGCTGAATAACTGAAACAAGTAATTTTGCAGCCGAATTTTCCAAAATTGATTTTCCCCGAACGGTGAGTCATAAGTAGTCGAATAAAGAAAGTTTTTAGTACATATTGGATTGGGATCAGTCACACAGGGTCTCCTCCACTCTATGTATATCAGAACCCTTTCATGAAGTCAGTATATGAGGCAATTACCGGCATATAAGAACGCACTGTAGTGCTGAAAGCATTGATATACGTGTTCTAACATCTACTTCACCCCACTCCTTCAAGCAAAATGTGTTCATCTAAAGTCAAATGTATGTATCGTATGTACGACCTGCGTGGGCGAATTATAGGCACACTTATTTTAGTCCTTGACTCGAATAATTGCTGAATAAGTGAAAAAAGTGATTTTGTGGCCGAATTTTCGAAAATTGATTTTTGCCGAACGGTGAGTCATAAGTAGTCGAATAAAGAATTTTTTTGGTACATAATCGATTGGGACCACTCACACAGGGTCTCCTCCACTCTATAAATATCAGAACCCTATCCGGAAGTCAGTATATGAGGCAATTACCGTTATATAAGAAAGCACTATAGTGGTGAAATCATTGATATACGTGTACTGAACTCTACTTCACCCCACCCCTTCAAAGAAAATGTGTTCATCTAAAGGAAAATGTATGTATCGTATGTACGCTCTGTGTGGGCGAATTATAGGCACATTTATTTTAGTCCTTGACCCAAACAATTGCTGAATAAGTGAAACAAGTAATTTTGCAGCCGAATTTTCCAAAATTGATTTTCCCCGAACGGTGAGTCATAAGTAGTCGAATAAAGAAAGTTTTTAGTACATATTGGATTGGGATCAGTCACACAGGGTCTCCTCCACTCTATATATATCAGAACCCTTTCATGAAGTCAGTATATGAGGCAATTACCGGCATATAAGAACGCACTGTAGTGCTGAAAGCATTGATATACGTGTTCTAACATCTACTTCACCCCACCCCTTGAAGGAAAATGTGTACATCTAAAGGCAAATGTATGTATCGTATGTACGACCTGCGTAGGCGAATTATAGGCACATTTATTTTAGTCCTTGACCCAAACAATTGCTGAATAAGTGAAACAAGTAATTTTTGGGCCGAATTTTCGAAAATTGATTTTTGCCGAACGGTGAGTCATAAGTAGTCGAATAAAGAAAGTTTTTGGTACATAATGGATTGGGACCACTCACACAGGGTCTCCTCCACTCTATAAATATCAGAACCCTTTCCGGAAGTCAGTATATGAGGCAATTACCGTTATATAAGAAAGCACTATAGTGGTGAAATCATTGATATACGTGTACTGAACTCTACTTCACCCCACCCCTTCAAAGAAAATGTGTACATCTAAAGGAAAATGTATGTATCATATGTACGACCTGCGTGGGCGAATTATAGGCACATTTATTTTAGTCCTTGACCCAAATAATTGCTGAATAAGTGAAAAAAGTAATTTTGGGGCCGAATTTTCCAAAATTGATTTTTACCGAATGGTGAGTCATAAGTAGTCGAATAAAGATTTTTTTTGGTACATAATGGATTGGGACCACTCACACAGGGTCTCCTGCACTCTATAAATATGAGAACCCTTTCATGAAGTCAGTATATGAGCCAATTACCGGCATATAAGAACGCACTGTAGTGCTGAAAGCATTGATATACGTGTTCTGAACTCTACTTCACCCCACCCCTTCAAAGAAAATGTGTACATCTAAAGGCAAATGTATGTATCGTATGTACGCTCTGCGTAGGCGAATTATAGGCACATTTATTTTAGTCCTTGACCCAAATAATTGCTGAATAAGTGAAAAAAGTAATTTTGGGGCCGAATTTTCCAAAATGGATTTTTGCCGAACGGTGAGTCATAAGTAGTCGAATAAAGAAAGTTTTTGGTACATTATGGATTGGGTCAACTCACACAGGGTCTCCTCCACTCTATAAATATCAGAACCCTTTCCGGAAGTCAGTATATGAGGCAATTACAGTCATACAAGAACGCACTATAGCGGTGAAATCATTGATATACGTGTACTGAACTCTACTTCACCCCACCCCTTCAAAGAAAATGTGTACATCTAAAGGAAAATGTATGTATCGTATGTACGCTCTGTGTGGGCGAATTATAGGCACATTTATTTTAGTCCTTGACCCAAACAATTGCTGAATAAGTGAAACAAGTAATTTTTGGGCCGAATTTTCGAAAATTGATTTTTGCCGAACGGTGAGTCATAAGTAGTCGAATAAAGAAATTTTTTTGGTACATAATGGATTGGGACCACTCACACAGGGTCTCCTCCACTCTATAAATATCAGAACCCTTTCCGGAAGTCAGTATATGAGGCAATTACCGTTATATAAGAAAGCACTATAGTGGTGAAATCATTGATATACGTGTACTGAACTCTACTTCACCCCACCCCTTCAAAGAAAATGTGTACATCTAAAGGAAAATGTATGTATCGTATGTACGCTCTGTGTGGGCGAATTATAGGCACATTTATTTTAGTCCTTGACCCAAACAATTGCTGAATAAGTGAAACAAGTAATTTTGCAGCCGAATTTTCCAAAATTAATTTTTCCCGAACGGTGAGTCATAAGTAGTCGAATAAAGAAATTGTTTTTGGTACATAATGGATTGGGACCACTCACACAGGGTCTCCTCCACTCTATAAATATCAGAACCCTTTCATGAAGTCAGTATATGAGGCAATTACCGGCATATAAGAACGCACTGTAGTGCTGAAAGCATTGATATACGTGTTCTAACATCTACTTCACCCCACCCCTTGAAGCAAAATGTGTACATCTAAAGGCAAATGTATGTATCGTATGTACGACCTGCGTAGGCGAATTATTGGCACATTTATTTTAGTCCTTGACCCAAATAATTGCTGAATAAGTGAAAAAAGTAATTTTGGGGCCGAATTTTCGAAAATTGATTTTTGCCGAACGGTGAGTCATAAGTAGTCGAATAAAGAAATTTTTTGGTACATAATGGATTGGGACCACTCACACAGGGTCTCCTCCACTCTATAAATATCAGAACCCTTTCCGGAAGTCAGTATATGAGGCAATTACCGTCATATAAGAACGCACTATAGCGGTGAAATCATTGATATACGTGTACTGAACTCTACTTCACCCCACCCCTTCAAAGAAAATGTGTACATCTAAAGGAAAATGTATGTATCGTATGTACGCTCTGTGTGGGCGAATTATAGGCACATTTATTTTAGTCCTTGACCCAAACAATTGCTGAATAAGTGAAACAAGTAATTTTTGGGCCGAATTTTCCAAAATTGATTTTTGCCGAACGGTGAGTCATAAGTAGTCGAATAAAGAATTTTTTTTGGTACATAATGGATTGGGACCACTCACACAGGGTCTCCTCCACTCTATAAATATCAGAACCCTTTCATGAAGTCAGTATATGAGGCAATTACCGGCATATAAGAACGCACTGTAGTGGTGAAAGCATTGATATACGTGTTCTGAACTCTACTTCACCCCACCCCTTCAAAGAAAATGTGTACATCTAAAGGCAAATGTATGTATCGTATGTACGACCTGCGTAGGCGAATTATAGGCACATTTATTTTAGTCCTTGACCCAAATAATTGCTGAATAAGTGAAAAAAGTAATTTTGGGCCGAATTTTCCAAAATTGATTTTTGCCGAACGGTGAGTCATAAGTAGTCGAATAAAGAAAGTTTTTGGTACATAATGGATTGGGACCACTCACACAGGGTCTCGTCCACTCTATAAATATCAGAACCCTTTCATGAAGTCAGTATATGAGGCAATTACCGGCATATAAGAACGCACTGTAGTGCTGAAAGCATTGATATACGTGTTCTAACATCTACTTCACCCCACCCCTTGAAGGAAAATGTGTACATCTAAAGGCAAATGTATGTATCGTATGTACGCTCTGCGTGGGCGAATTATAGGCACAGTTATTTTAGTCCTTGACCCAAACAATTGCTGAATAAGTGAAACAAGTAATTTTTGGGCCGAATTTTCGAAAATTGATTTTTGGCGAACGGTGAGTCATAAGTAGTCGAATAAAGAAATTTGTTGGTACATAATGGATTGGGACCACTCACACAGGGTCTCGTCCACTCTATAAATATCAGAACCCTATCCGGAAGTCAGTATATGAGGCAATTACCGTTATATAAGAAAGCACTATAGCGGTGAAATCATTGATATACGTGTACTGAACTCTACTTGACCCCACCCCTTCAAAGAAAATGTGTACATCTAAAGGAAAATGCATGTATCGTATGTACGCTCTGTGTGGGCGAATTATAGGCACATTTATTTTAGTCCTTGACCCAAAAAATTGCTGAATAAGTGAAACAAGTAATTTTGGGGCCGAATTTTCGAAAATTGATTTTTGCCGAACGGTGAGTCATAAGTAGTCGAATAAAGAATTTTTTTGGTACATAATGGATTGGGACCACTCACACAGGGTCTCCTCCACTCTATAAATATCAGAACCCTTTCATGAAGTCAGTATATGAGGCAATTACCGGCATATAAGAACGCACTGTAGTGCTGAAAGCATTGATATACGTGTTCTAACATCTACTTCACCCCACCCCTTGAAGCAAAATGTGTACATCTAAAGGCAAATGTATGTATCGTATGTACGACCTGCGTAGGCGAATTATTGGCACATTTATTTTAGTCCTTGACCCAAATAATTGCTGAATAAGTGAAAAAAAAATATTTTGGGGCCGAATTTTCCAAAATGGATTTTTGCCGAACGGTGAGTCATAAGTAGTCGAATAAAGAAAGTTTTTGGTACATTATGGATTGGGTCAACTCACACAGGGTCTCCTCCACTCTATAAATATCAGAACCCTTACCGGAAGTCAGTATATGAGGCAATTACAGTCATACAAGAACGCACTATAGCGGTGAAATCATTGATATACGTGTACTGAACTCTACTTGACCCCACCCCTTCAAAGAAAATGTGTACATCTAAAGGAAAATGCATGTATCGTATGTACGCTCTGTGTGGGCGAATTATAGGCACAGTTATTTTAGTCCTTGACCCAAACAATTGCTGAATAAGTGAAACAAGTAATTTTTGGGCCGAATTTTCGAAAATTGATTTTTGCCGAACGGTGAGTCATAAGTAGTCGAATAAAGAAATTTGTTGGTACATAATGGATTGGGACCACTCACACAGGGTCTCGTCCACTCTATAAATATCAGAACCCTATCCGGAAGTCAGTATATGAGGCAATTACCGTTATATAAGAAAGCACTATAGTGGTGAAATCATTGATATACGTGTACTGAACTCTACTTCACCCCACCCCTTCAAAGAAAATGTGTTCATCTAAAGAAAATGTATGTATCGTATGTACGCTCTGTGTGGGCGAATTATAGGCACATTTATTTTAGTCCTTGACCCAAACAATTGCTGAATAAGTGAAACAAGTAATTTTGCAGCCGAATTTTCCAAAATTGATTTTCCCCGAACGGTGAGTCATAAGTAGTCGAATAAAGAAAGTTTTTGGTACATTATGGATTGGGACAACTCACACAGGGTCTCCTCCACTCTATAAATATCAGAACCCTTTGCGGAAGTCAGTATATGAGGCAATTACAGTCATACAAGAACGCACTATAGCGGTGAAACCATTGATAAACCTCTACTCAACTCTACTTCACCCCATCTCTTCAAAGAAAATGTGTATATCTAAAGGCAAATGTATGTATCGTATGTACGCTCTGTGTGGGCGAATTATAGGCACATTTATTTTAGTCCTTGACCCAAACAATTGCTGAATAACTGAAACAAGTAATTTTGCAGCCGAATTTTCCAAAATTGATTTTCCCCGAACGGTGAGTCATAAGTAGTCGAATAAAGAAAGTTTTTAGTACATATTGGATTGGGATCAGTCACACAGGGTCTCCTCCACTCTATGTATATCAGAACCCTTTCATGAAGTCAGTATATGAGGCAATTACCGGGATATAAGAACGCACTGTAGTGCTGAAAGCATTGATATACGTGTTCTAACATCTACTTCACCCC
>NW_024532439.1:0-6784 GCF_016097555.1 Gigantopelta aegis
GTAACCTAGTCTGGGAGTGGCAGCAATCTTTGGGCGACATAGGAATGATATATTGTCCGATACAGTCTCTGTAATCTAGTCTGGGAGTGGCAGCAATCTTTGGGCGACATAGGAATGATATATTGTCCAATACAATCTGTAACCTAGTCTGGGAGTGGCAGCAATCTTTGGGCGACATAGGAATGATATATTGTCCAATACAGTCCTAGTCTGTAATCTAGTCTGGGAGTGGCAGCAATCTTCTGGGAGTGGCGCAATCATAGGAATGAATATATTGTCCAATACAGTCCTCTGTAACCTAGTCTGGGAGTGGCAGCAATCTTTGGGCGACATAGGAATGATATATTGTCCGATACAGTCCTCTGTAATCTAGTCTGGGAGTGGCAGCAATCTTTGGGCGACATAGGAATGATATATTGTCCGATACAGTCCTCTGTAACCTAGTCTGGGAGTGGCAGCAATCTTTGGGCGACATAGGAATGATATATTGTCCAATACAATCTGTAACCTAGTCTGGGAGTGGCAGCAATCTTTGGGCGACATAGGAATGATATATTGTCCAATACAGTCCTCTGTAATCTAGTCTGGGAGTGGCAGCAATCTTTGGGCGACATAGGAATGATATATTGTCCGATACAGTCATCTGTAATCTAGTCTGGGAGTGGCAGCAATCTTTGGGCGACATAGGAATGATATATTGTCCGATACAGTCATCTAAGTCTGGGAGTGGCAGCAATCTTTGGGCCTAGTCTAGGGAGTGGCAGCAATCTTTGGGCGACATAGGAATGATATATTGTCCGATACAGTCCTCTGTAATCTAGTCTGGGAGTGGCAGCAATCTTTGGGCGACATAGGAATGATATATTGTCCGATACAGTCATCTGTAACCTAGTCTGGGAGTGGCAGCAATCTTTGGGCGACATAGGAATGATATATTGTCCGATACAGTCCTCTGTAACCTAGTCTGGGAGTGGCAGCAATCTTTGGGCGACATAGGAATGATATATTGTCCAATACAGTCATCTGTAACCTAGTCTGGGAGTGGCAGCAATCTTTGGGCGACATATAGGAATGATATATTGTCTGGGATACAGTCATCTGTAATTGTCCTAGTCTGGGAGTGGCAGCAATCTTTGGGCGACATAGGAATGATATATTGTCCGATACAGTCCTCTGTAACCTAGTCTGGGAGTGGCAGCAATCTTTGGGCGACATAGGAATGATATATTGTCCGATACAGTCCTCTGTAATCTAGTCTGGGAGTGGCAGCAATCTTTCATAGGAATGATATATTGTACACCTAGTCTGGGAGTGGCAGCAATCTTTGGGCGACATAGGAATGATATATTGTCCGATACAGTCCTCTGTAACCTAGTCTGGGAGTGGCAGCAATCTTTGGGCGACATAGGAATGATATATTGTCCGATACAGTCCTCTGTAACCTAGTCTGGGAGTGGCAGCAATCTTTGGGCGACATAGGAATGATATATTGTCCAATACAGTCCTCTGTAACCTAGTCTGGGAGTGGCAGCAATCTTTGGGCGACATAGGAATGATATATTGTCCGATACAGTCATCTGTAATCTAGTCTGGGAGGGAGTGGGGCAGTAATCTAGTCTGGGAGTGGCAGCAATCTAGTCTGGGAGTGGCAGCAATCTTTGGGCGACATAGGAATGATATATTGTCCAATACAGTCATCTGTAATCTAGTCTGGGAGTGGCAGCAATCTTTGGGCGACATAGGAATGATATATTGTCCGATACAGTCCTCTGTAACCTAGTCTGGGAGTGGCAGCAATCTTTGGGCGACATAGGAATGATATATTGTCCAATACAGTCATCTGTAACCTAGTCTGGGAGTGGCAGCAATCTTTGGGCGACATAGGAATGATATATTGTCCGATACAGTCATCTGTAATCTAGTCTGGGAGTGGCAGCAATCTTTGGGCGACATAGGAATGATATATTGTCCGATACAGTCCTCTGTAATCTAGTCTGGGAGTGGCAGCAATCTTTGGGCGACATAGGAATGATATATTGGATACAGTCATCTGTAACTAGTCTGGGAGTGGCAGCAATCTTTGGGCGACATAGGAATGATATATTGTCCAATACAGTCATCTGTAACCTAGTCTGGGAGTGGCAGCAATCTTTGGGCGACATAGGAATGATATATTGTCCAATACAGTCATCTGTAACCTAGTCTGGGAGTGGCAGCAATCTTTGGGCGACATAGGAATGATATATTGTCCGATACAGTCATCTGTAACCTAGTCTAGCAATCTGGGAAGTGGCAGCAATCTTTGGGCGACATAGGAATGATATATTGTCCAATACAGTCCTCTGTAACCTAGTCTGGGAGTGGCAGCAATCTTTGGGCGACATAGGAATGATATATTGTCCAATACAGTCCTCTGTAATCTAGTCTGGGAGTGGCAGCAATCTTTGGGCGACATAGGAATGATATATTGTCCGATTGTCCAATCAGTCATCTGTAACCTAGTCTGGGAGTGGCAGCAATCTTTGGGCGACATAGGAATGATATATTGTCCGATACAGTCATCTGTAACCTAGTCTGGGAGTGGCAGCAATCTTTGGGCGACATAGGAATGATATATTGTCCGATACAGTCCTCTGTAACCTAGTCTGGGAGTGGCAGCAATCTTTGGGCGACATAGGAATGATATATTGTCCGATACAGTCCTCTGTAACCTAGTCTGGGAGTGGCAGCAATCTTTGGGCGACATAGGAATGATATATTGTCCGATACAGTCCTCTCTAGTCTGGGAGTGGCAGCAATCTAGTCTGGGAGTGGCAGCAATCTTTGGGCGAGCATAGGAATGATATATTGTCCAATACAGTCCTCTGTAATCTAGTCTGGGAGTGGCAGCAATCTTTGGGCGACATAGGAATGATATATTGTCCGATACAGTCCTCTGTAACCTAGTCTGGGAGTGGCAGCAATCTTTGGGCGACATAGGAATGATATATTGTCCGATACAGTCATCTGTAATCTAGTCTGGGAGTGGCAGCAATCTTTGGGCGACATAGGAATGATATATTGTCCGATACAGTCCTCTGTAACCTAGTCTGGGAGTGGCAGCAATCTTTGGGCGACATAGGAATGATATATTGTCCGATACAGTCCTCTGTAACCTAGTCTGGGAGTGGCAGCAATCTTTGGGCGACATAGGAATGATATATTGTCCGATACAGTCATCTGTAACCTAGTCTGGGAGTGGCAGCAATCTTTGGGCGACATAGGAATGATATATTGTCCAGTCATCTGTAATACAGTCCAATCTGTAATCTGTCTAGTCTGGGAGTGGCAGCAATCTTTGGGCGACATAGGAATGATATATTGTCCGATACAGTCCTCTGTAACCTAGTCTGGGAGTGGCAGCAATCTTTGGGCGACATAGGAATGATATATTGTCCGATACAGTCATCTGTAATCTAGTCTGGGAGTGGCAGCAATCTTTGGGCGACATAGGAATGATATATTGTGATACAGTCCTCTGTAATCTAGTCTGGGAGTGGCAGCAATCTTTGGGCGACATAGGAATGATATATTGTCCAATACAGTCCTCTGTAACCTAGTCTGGGAGTGGCAGCAATCTTTGGGCGACATAGGAATGATATATTGTCCAATGTCCTCTGTAACCTAGTCTGGGAGTGGCAGCAATCTTTCATAGGAATGATATATTGTGATACAGTCATCTGTAACCTAGTCTGGGAGTGGCAGCAATCTTTGGGCGACATAGGAATGATATATTGTCCGATACAGTCCTCTGTAACCTAGTCTGGGAGTGGCAGCAATCTTTGGGCGACATAGGAATGATATATTGTCCGATACAGTCCTCTGTAATCTAGTCTGGGAGTGGCAGCAATCTTTGGGCGACATAGGAATGATATATTGTCCGATACAGTCCTCTGTAACCTAGTCTGGGAGTGGCAGCAATCTTTGGGCGACATAGGAATGATATATTGTCCAATACAGTCCTCTGTAATCTAGTCTGGGAGTGGCAGCAATCTTTGGGCGACATAGGAATGATATATTGTCCGATACAGTCCTCTGTAATCTAGTCTGGGAGTGGCAGCAATCTTTGGGCGACATAGGAATGATATATTGTCCGATACAGTCCTCTGTAACCTAGTCTGGGAGTGGCAGCAATCTTTGGGCGACATAGGAATGATATATTGTCCGATACAGTCATCTGTAATCTAGTCTGGGAGTGGCAGCAATCTTTGGGCGACATAGGAATGATATATTGTCCAATACAGTCCTCTGTAACCTAGTCTGGGAGTGGCAGCAATCTTTGGGCGACATAGGAATGATATATTGTCCGATACAGTCCTCTGTAACCTAGTCTAGTCTGGGCGACATAGGAGTGGCAGCAATCTTTGGGCGACATAGGAATGATATATTGTCCAATACAGTCCTCTGTAACCTAGTCTGGGAGTGGCAGCAATCTTTGGGCGACATAGGAATGATATATTGTCCGATACAGTCATCTGTAACCTAGTCTGGGAGTGGCAGCAATCTTTGGGCGACATAGGAATGATATATTGTCCAATACAGTCCTCTGTAACCTAGTCTGGGAGTGGCAGCAATCTTTGGGCGACATAGGAATGATATATTGTCCGATACAGTCCTCTGTAATCTAGTCTGGGAGTGGCAGCAATCTTTGGGCGACATAGGAATGATATATTGTCCGATACAGTCCTCTGTAATCTAGTCTGGGAGTGGCAGCAATCTTTGGGCGACATAGGAATGATATATTGTCCGATACAGTCCTCTGTAACCTAGTCTGGGAGTGGCAGCAATCTTTGGGCGACATAGGAATGATATATATTGTCCTCTGTAATACAGTCATCTGTCTAGTCTGGGAGTGGCAGCAATCTTTCATAGGAATGATATATTGTCCAATACAGTATCTGTAACCTAGTCTGGGAGTGGCAGCAATCTTTGGGCGACATAGGAATGATATATTGTCCAATACAGTCCTCTGTATCTAGTCTGGGAGTGGCAGCAATCTTTGGGCGACATAGGAATGATATATTGTCCAATACAGTCATCTGTAATCTAGTCTGGGAGTGGCAGCAATCTTTGGGGAATAGGAATGATATATTGTCCAATACAGTCCTCTGTAAGTCTAGTCTGGGAGTGGCAGCAATCTTTGGGCGACATAGGAATGATATATTGTCCGATACAGTCATATTGTCTGTAATCTAGTCTGGGAGTGGCAGCAATCTTTGGGCGACATAGGAATGATATATTGTCCGATACAGTCCTCTGTAATCTAGTCTGGGAGTGGCAGCAATCTTTGGGCGACATAGGAATGATATATTGTCCGATACAGTCCATCTGTAATCTAGTCTAGTCTGGGGGAGTGGCAGCAATCTTTGGGCGACATAGGAATGATATATTGTCCAATACAGTCAATCTTTCTGTCCAATACAGTCCTCTGTAACCTAGTCTGGGAGTGGCAGCAATCTTTGGGCGACATAGGAATGATATATTGTCCGATACAGTCCTCTGTAATCTAGTCTGGGAGTGGCAGCAATCTTTGGGCGACATAGGAATGATATATTGTCCGATACAGTCCTCTGTAACCTAGTCTGGGAGTGGCAGCAATCTTTGGGCGACATAGGAATGATATATTGTCCGATACAGTCATCTGTAACCTAGTCTGGGAGTGGCAGCAATCTCATAGGAATGATATATTGTCCGATACAGTCTGTAACCTAGTCTGGGAGTGGCAGCAATCTTTGGGCGACATAGGAATGATATATTGTCCGATACAGTCCTCTGTAATCTAGTCTGGGAGTGGCAGCAATCTTTGGGCGACATAGGAATGATATATTGTCCAATACAGTCCTCTGTAACCTAGTCTGGGAGTGGCAGCAATCTTTGGGCGACATAGGAATGATATATTGTCCAATACAGTCATCTGTAACCTAGTCTGGGAGTGGCAGCAATCTTTGGGCGACATAGGAATGATATATTGTCCAATACAGTCATCTGTAACCTAGTCTGGGAGTGGCAGCAATCTTTGGGCGACATAGGAATGATATATTGTCCGATACAGTCATCTGTAACCTAGTCTGGGAGTGGCAGCAATCTTTGGGCGACATAGGAATGATATATTGTCCAATACAGTCCTCTGTAATCTAGTCTGGGAGTGGCAGCAATCTTTGGGCGACATAGGAATGATATATTGTCCGATACAGTCCTCTGTAATCTAGTCTGGGAGTGGCAGCAATCTTTGGGCGACATAGGAATGATATATGTCCAATACAGTCCATCTGTATCTAGTCTGGGAGTGGCAGCAATCTTTACATACAGTCATCTGTAATCTAGTCTGGGAGTGGCAGCAATCTTTGGGCGACATAGGAATGATATATTGTCCAATACAGTCCTCTGTAACCTAGTCTGGGAGTGGCAGCAATCTTTGGGCGACATAGGAATGATATATTGTCCGATACAGTCCTCTGTAATCTAGTCTGGGAGTGGCAGCAATCTTTGGAGTGGCAGCAATCTTTGGCGACATAGGAATGATATATTGTCCGATACAGTCATCTGTAATCTAGTCTGGGAGTGGCAGCAATCTTTGGGCGACATAGGAATGATATATTGTCCAATACAGTCCTCTGTAACCTAGTCTGGGAGTGGCAGCAATCTTTGGGCGACATAGGAATGATATATTGTCCTGTAATACAGTCAATCTTTCTGTAATCCTAGTCTGGGAGTGGCAGCAATCTTTGGGCGACATAGGAATGAT
>NW_024532441.1:0-5255 GCF_016097555.1 Gigantopelta aegis
ACTGTCCTTAGTGATTTTGTTTACTCTTTGGTTGTTTGGGTTTCACCTACCCTAATTTTTTTTAATTCCTTTGAAGTCTCCGAGACTAAAAAAGGCATAGCAACACAAAATTACACATTTGACCCCCCACGGGCATTTTTAAGGGTTAAAAAACAATCTGTCCTGTTCAAGTCCTGGTCGTCAAAAAATATAATGTTGTATTTTGTCTCCCCACATAGTTAGACGCTTCTCTAACATGCAATTTATAAAGCGGTTACTGGGAACCTGTGACATTTAGTTTTTCCATCAAATGAAGAAATAATTGAACAAGACAAATATGATATCATAAAATGATAGTTGAGATTTCTTTATGATGTTTTTACTAAAGGGACTTCACTACACTATGAGATAAACACTATATATGATTAAAGGCAATTTGATTTCCTGAGAATTTCTTCAAATAGGGGGTGTTTTCTCTCTAGCTTTATCCATCCCCATATGATTAATGCTCTGTTGCTGGCTGATTTTTCTGTGATTATGAGTTCGAAAGCTATTGCTTTTGAAAAGCCCTCCACCAACAAGAATAACTTCTTGTGCTTTAGGACAGTAATTCCATTTCAACGGCAGCCCAAAACCAGAGTCATGATGAGCATTGGTATATAGAAGGATCAAAATACCCTGGAGTAATACCATATACCTTGTAGGAATTGTTTGAACAGTTTTAGTCACCCTACATTCAAGCAAGAGTCACTTCCGTACGGTCCATAATCAGTAAAAACTACTGTGGGAATATTTTGAATCTCTCTTTAATTCAGTTGGTCTCTAAGCTTCCCCAAAGTCTTTCGCAAACATTTCTTGTAAAAATTTTAATTCTCATATCTCTAAATACCAAGTGTTTCACTCTCATATATTAGATTGAAATAAACTTGGCATTGAGAGTTTTAAGCTTTCAGAGAAATAAGCTAGTGTTGTCCTAGTACTTTGTCCAACTATACGACGTATCATGTGTTTGTCCTGTTTGGGATGGTATCTTGATGAGACAAATTGATGAATTATTAGTCGAGTGGACTCTTATGATGTGTGCCCTTTGCTGATGCTTTAATACTCGTTTTTTCGTAGTTATCCTCTCCCAATTAAGAACAATTATTGTAGATATGATTTACCATTCATTGACACGTCTTCTGCTAACTGTTTGGCGTAGTTTCTCTTGGATGCATTAATACAGAAATATTTGGCTAGTTGGAATTCTGGTACAGTGTGGCAATGGCTTTTGGCTTCTTTATTAAGTGAGGACCTAATATCTTGAGCAATAGTATGATGGTGCTAAATGATCACACTCCAAATGATGATACTCAGTACGTAGAGTTGATAATGTAGTTTGTTTCTCCAGCTCGACCTGACAGACTGACTTCCTCTCTTGGTTCTCGATATGTATAAATGCATTACTGTAATAGATTCGTTGAGCAAATAACACATTTTAAAAGTCATTTTAATTCTGCAATATTGGAGATGGCCATATGAACTGCTAAGAGATCTAAGTAGTTTTGGTATCAATATCACTGTAAGAGTGGAGCATTGAGGAGACCTTAGATAACCATTTATCATCAGCTCTTAGATTTGGAGACCATATAGTCTTGAGTTTCAATGTAAAAGCCTAACAATATGTGCAATCCAATCACTTGCGAGCAGCTCAGGCAAACATATTCCCTAGAGCCATATTCATTTGTTCCCAATAATTTAGACTTAGTACATATCGTGGATTAGAGTGGTTGTGATAATTGTAACATGTAGAATTGACTCTAGAAAATGTTGTAATTCCTGTGATGAGTTTTAGTTGATGGTTTTCTTCGTGTTTCGGAGTGAAATATTTTATTGTACTCTAGAGCTTCTGGTTTATTCTATTCAAGGTAGATGATTCTGGTCCCGTTCTTCTCCAGAACAAAGCAAAAAGTAAGTAGTAGAAAAGTACTGCTGATAACACAGACATACCGCATAAAGTCATTTTGATGACCTAAACGCCATCAGCTAAGAAGGTGCTTTAATGCTGCCTGTAGGCGTGGGCCAGAAATTACTTGTTGGAGGGTCTAGTTAAAATTTATTCACTGATAGCAGTCGGCAATGGCTTCTTTCAAGAACAGTTATCTCGAACTTGAGTGACTCACCCCGCTTCACAAAATGAAAAGGAGGTAGAATCTATGCTTATGGAAGAAACTGATCATTGTAAAATTGTTCCTTATAGCCGTGATATTCAGCATCCACCAAGTCTGCAGACGCTATGTAAACTGACCACTATGGAGAAAGATGGTTTTGGCTTTGGATCAATGCCTTACTCCATGTGTTTCTACAATAATGGGTTTCTACCTTACAGTTTTCTTACTAGAAGTTGCTTTGGTAGTTTTTAAATACATTTAGTGTCTATGGACATTGATAATAAGATGTAATTCATCTCACACTAAAATATGGGAGTGTCACTGCCAATTTTTAGCAATGATAAACTAGGATTTGGGTAGTGTGATAAAGACCTTTTGGGTGATGTAACTAATGTTAACTAGGCACATTATAGATATTGATACTGCTTTGTACACACAAATTTCATCTATCTTGATCAAGTCACCTATACTATATAATGTAACTCATAGTTTGTCCAAGTACATGTACATTAACAGGTAGTTGCCTATACACCATCATTGACATTGTTATATGTCTCTACAATAAGAACAGGCAAGTTAGACAAACATATCATTGGTAGTGCTAAAACAAAAATAATTTTTAGGCTCTGAACACAAGTCACTTTATTTAAACTCTAGCGAAACATTTTATTTAAATGGAAATGCTTTTCTATGGATTATATAGTTAAAATCATCATTAATTACTGGACCAGAAGTGATCTGGACTGTAATCAGGGTATCAACCCAATTCAGAAAGTGGTATCAACCAAAAAAAAAAAAAAAACAAAAAAAAAAAAAAAAAAAAAAAAAAAAAAAAAAAAAAAAAAAAAAAAAAAAAAAAAAAAAAAAAAAAAAAAAAAAAAAAATAAAAAAAAAAAAAAAAAAAAAAAAAAAATTTTTGTAAAAAAAAAAAATATATAGTTTGTGTCATCCCTTCAAAGTTCCAACGAATACTTTATCGGTGTGGTTATGTAGTATTAAGGCGGCTGTCATGTGAAAGTTAACGGGGAGAACACAAATGATCTTACTAGAGAACTGTATGTGCTAAGTGATACGAAAGCAATCCATTACCATTAGTTTGAGGAACCACTAGCTTATAACAAATATAGGTTCCAAGTAGTTTCCATGTGTTTCACATTTCAATCTTCACTACGTTTATCATGATGTTTACTGTTACAGCAATATTATCATTGTTGTTTATTAAGTCTTTCTTGCTGACAAGAGGATGAATGAGAGATATTGCATTATTTCCTAGTACTATATCCAAAGCTGTAAACCTAAATGTATTGTTTTCATAATTGAAGTGTATGTATTATATTCAGTTAGCCAAATGCAACAAAATGTCCTTTCTGTTTACAGGTAGATCCTGAGCATATTTGTGTTAATTAGTGTTTTCCTTGGTTCGAATATGGATGGTATTACAGATCCAATGGTTGGGTATCTTTGTACAAAAACAAAAACTAAAACCGGGACAATTTTAGACCATGGTAAATTACTTTGCTGGTATTCAGATTGGGGCAATATTGATTATAGTGCTATTACTTATTTATAGGTTGTTACTATCAGCTGTTCCAAACTTCCTATAGTTTACTATCTTTTATGGTATGTTCAAAATGGGATATAGAAGGCTTGAAACTGGTAGACTTCTTGTTACTTTATTTATTGCTTGAAGCAATGTGACAGTAAGTTATAACAGACTTTGTATTATGCCTGTATAATAATTTAACATGGAAAAATCTCACAAATAAAAAGAATCTATGGACCTCAATCAGATATCAGTTTTCGTCATCAGTATTAATGATGACTTTGTACATAAAATAATCATATAGAAAAAAGAACAGGTCCCCATTCCTATATGAGCACTGCTACCTGACCTACTAGGCTACTACTACATCTCTAATAGACACAGAACAAATTTTTTGATTTTGTGAGTTGTTGAAATTACATCAATAATTATTTTTGGTATGGCATTCAGTAATACCAGATCTCACAATCAAAATTTTTAAAAATCTCAAAAAATATACTTATGAAAATTTAATCTATCATACAGTAAATTTGTTGTCCCTCACTTTGCAGTGTGGTTCATGTACCATATCCCTACTCTTGACCATTCATTTTGTCATAATACTCAAAGGAGACAGCACCTGTTACCATGTTCAGTCAAGTATTGCTTTTGTATGTACTTTCCTAAACACTTTTATTTAACATAATAGGGGTAGTATTGAAGTCAGTGGTACTCTGAATTGGTATAGCCATTTATAACGTTGTACTATGCTTCATAGTCAAAGGTCAGGAAGAGACTGTTCTGATGATTTTAGAACATATAATTCTATGAAGGTACTACTCACTTGATATAAAATTGAGTTTACCTTACGTTTGCATATTATGTAAGCTTAGGCAAGCATCATATAAATTATTGGTGCTTTTTGTAAAATTATGGCTTATAGAGTTATGGAATATTAAAGTTAAAAATAGTAATGCTCCCTGATCCTTTTACACATGAATCATATAAGTACAGCATTATATAATATGACAGTAACACTGCATCATTCTCTGGTGTTACTATTTTGCTCTTTATACCTTGGTAAAAATTTCTTTAAGCATTTTCAGCCCCACAGAATGAAATATTTCATATAAAGCCTTTTCTTTGCATAAAAAATCTCAAGCTGAATATTTATGTAATTATACTTATATTTGCCATACTTAAATTCATTTGACAATAGGAAACAAGGCATAGCGTTATCATGACTTGAACATTGGAGTGCTTATTGTTATTCGTTATTAATTACATGTGATGACAGTGAGAAGAAACACAAAAGAGGTTTGTGTTGATAATTAAATAATATCGTTATTTCTGAACTATTATTAAACAAACCACAAAAGGTTATTTTTTTAGAAGGCAAGAAGGAAGACCAGTATTTTCTAATATCTGTTTTGAAAATTTTTTCAGACCTTATCTGGAATACAATGGAATTATTTGCAGGTTAGCTGTTCAGGGAGAATTATGCTCAAGTTTGAAAAGTTTTTGTTTTTAGTTTTCCGGGAATTTTTGCTTTTTACGCTAATATCACTTTCATTTAAACAAAGTTTAGTCAACATTCTCCGGTA
>NW_024532442.1:0-9372 GCF_016097555.1 Gigantopelta aegis
AGCAAATTACACAATAAAACAGTTATAAGACCAGATAATTCTCTCTCTCCAGCATTTTTTTCGCTTGACATGGCGTGACATAACAAATGACACAATAAAACAGTCGCTAGTCTCGATACATTTGTCTCCCCAGCCTTCCTACGTTTTAAGGGTTAGTATCAACCTCTCTTTAACCCGGTTCCCTGTTTCTAACCAGCCTTACTTTTAAAGGGTCGAGAATTGTAACAAGTTCCAAAATAAAACAGTGATTAACCCTACTCCATGTCTCTCCTTAGCCTTAGTTCGTTTTAAGTGTACAAATTATGCACAAAAAGTATGATTTTTGGTGAGGTTTATATAGAAAAGAGGGAATTTAGGCTTTTGTGGGGGGAAAACATAAAGAAAAAAAGTTGCAGTTTTTCTTTTGTCTTTTTTTAAAACTTTTTTTTTCTTTTTGTTTGGGGCGGGGGTCGGAGGGGAGTATTCTATCCACTACTCCTACCTTCATTCTGAGCTTCCTATTCACATTACATATGGGACATCCACATTACAAACAATTATTTAAATATAACTTACCTTTCACTGGATTCGAACCACCAGCCTCCAGCTCGATCTTTGCATCGTTTGTACCAATCGCTCAACCGACTGCGCTACAGCGAGAAGATGCTTGAGACGTTCAAATAGAGGTAGTCACTTGTTTTGGATGATGGAACGTTATACGTAATTACACATTGTGAACGTGCACAACGTGCAACGCAACCTAGGAACACAATAAAATATAGATTTCTAATAAAGCACGTGGTACTGATAGCAAATTACACAATAAAATAGTTATAAAACCAAATAATTGTGTCTCCCCAGACTTTCTTTCGCTTGAAACGGCGGGACATAACAAATGACACAATAAAATAGTCACTATACGGTCTTCTTTCACGTTTTTAGAGGACAGGAAGCAACAAATTGCACATTAAAACAGAAACTAAGGCAGAAACCTGTTTCTCCCAAGCCTTGTTATGTTTTCACGGTTTAGAAGCATTGAATTGTACCCCAAAAAAACGTAACTAACCTACCTCCTTGTCTTTTCTCAGCTTTGTTACGTTTAAAAGGGCAGAGCATAGCAAATTACACAATAAAACAGTTATAAGACCAGATAATTCTCTCTCTCCAGCATTTTTTTCGCTTGACATGGCGTGACATAACAAATGACACAATAAAACAGTCGCTAGTCTCGATACATTTGTCTCCCCAGCCTTCCTACGTTTTAAGGGTTAGTATCAACCTCTCTTTAACCCGGTTCCCTGTTTCTAACCAGCCTTACTTTTAAAGGGTCGAGAATTGTAACAAGTTCCAAAATAAAACAGTGATTAACCCTACTCCATGTCTCTCCTTAGCCTTAGTTCGTTTTAAGTGTACAAATTATGCACAAAAAGTATGATTTTTGGTGAGGTTTATATAGAAAAGAGGGAATTTAGGCTTTTGTGGGGGGGAAACATAAAGAAAAAAAGTTGCAGTTTTTCTTTTGTCTTTTTTTAAAACTTTTTTTTTCTTTTTGTTTGGGGCGGGGGTCGGAGGGGAGTATTCTATCCACTACTCCTACCTTCATTCTGAGCTTCCTATTCACATTACATATGGGACATCCACATTACAAACAATTATTTAAATATAACTTACCTTTCACTGGATTCGAACCACCAGCCTCCAGCTCGATCTTTGCATCGTTTGTACCAATCGCTCAACCGACTGCGCTACAGCGAGAAGATGCTTGAGACGTTCAAATAGAGGTAGTCACTTGTTTTGGATGATGGAACGTTATACGTAATTACACATTGTGAACGTGCACAACGTGCAACGCAACCTAGGAACACAATAAAATATAGATTTCTAATAAAGCACGTGGTACTGATAGCAAATTACACAATAAAATAGTTATAAAACCAAATAATTGTGTCTCCCCAGACTTTCTTTCGCTTGAAACGGCGGGACATAACAAATGACACAATAAAATAGTCACTATACGGTCTTCTTTCACGTTTTTAGAGGACAGGAAGCAACAAATTGCACATTAAAACAGAAACTAAGGCAGAAACCTGTTTCTCCCAAGCCTTGTTATGTTTTCACGGTTTAGAAGCATTGAATTGTACCCAAAAAAAACGTAACTAACCTACCTCCTTGTCTTTTCTCAGCTTTGTTACGTTTAAAAGGGCAGAGCATAGCAAATTACACAATAAAACAGTTATAAGACCAGATAATTCTCTCTCTCCAGCATTTTTTTCGCTTGACATGGCGTGACATAACAAATGACACAATAAAACAGTCGCTAGTCTCGATACATTTGTCTCCCCAGCCTTCCTACGTTTTAAGGGTTAGTATCAACCTCTCTTTAACCCGGTTCCCTGTTTCTAACCAGCCTTACTTTTAAAGGGTCGAGAATTGTAACAAGTTCCAAAATAAAACAGTGATTAACCCTACTCCATGTCTCTCCTTAGCCTTAGTTCGTTTTAAGTGTACAAATTATGCACAAAAAGTATGATTTTTGGTGAGGTTTATATAGAAAAGAGGGAATTTAGGCTTTTGTGGGGGGAAAACATAAAGAAAAAAAGTTGCAGTTTTTCTTTTGTCTTTTTTTAAAACTTTTTTTTTCTTTTTGTTTGGGGCGGGGGTCGGAGGGGAGTATTCTATCCACTACTCCTACCTTCATTCTGAGCTTCCTATTCACATTACATATGGGACATCCACATTACAAACAATTATTTAAATATAACTTACCTTTCACTGGATTCGAACCACCAGCCTCCAGCTCGATCTTTGCATCGTTTGTACCAATCGCTCAACCGACTGCGCTACAGCGAGAAGATGCTTGAGACGTTCAAATAGAGGTAGTCACTTGTTTTGGATGATGGAACGTTATACGTAATTACACATTGTGAACGTGCACAACGTGCAACGCAACCTAGGAACACAATAAAATATAGATTTCTAATAAAGCACGTGGTACTGATAGCAAATTACACAATAAAATAGTTATAAAACCAAATAATTGTGTCTCCCCAGACTTTCTTTCGCTTGAAACGGCGGGACATAACAAATGACACAATAAAATAGTCACTATACGGTCTTCTTTCACGTTTTTAGAGGACAGGAAGCAACAAATTGCACATTAAAACAGAAACTAAGGCAGAAACCTGTTTCTCCCAAGCCTTGTTATGTTTTCACGGTTTAGAAGCATTGAATTGTACCCAAAAAAAACGTAACTAACCTACCTCCTTGTCTTTTCTCAGCTTTGTTACGTTTAAAAGGGCAGAGCATAGCAAATTACACAATAAAACAGTTATAAGACCAGATAATTCTCTCTCTCCAGCATTTTTTTCGCTTGACATGGCGTGACATAACAAATGACACAATAAAACAGTCGCTAGTCTCGATACATTTGTCTCCCCAGCCTTCCTACGTTTTAAGGGTTAGTATCAACCTCTCTTTAACCCGGTTCCCTGTTTCTAACCAGCCTTACTTTTAAAGGGTCGAGAATTGTAACAAGTTCCAAAATAAAACAGTGATTAACCCTACTCCATGTCTCTCCTTAGCCTTAGTTCGTTTTAAGTGTACAAATTATGCACAAAAAGTATGATTTTTGGTGAGGTTTATATAGAAAAGAGGGAATTTAGGCTTTTGTGGGGGGAAAACATAAAGAAAAAAAGTTGCAGTTTTTCTTTTGTCTTTTTTTAAAACTTTTTTTTTCTTTTTGTTTGGGGCGGGGGTCGGAGGGGAGTATTCTATCCACTACTCCTACCTTCATTCTGAGCTTCCTATTCACATTACATATGGGACATCCACATTACAAACAATTATTTAAATATAACTTACCTTTCACTGGATTCGAACCACCAGCCTCCAGCTCGATCTTTGCATCGTTTGTACCAATCGCTCAACTGACTGCGCTACAGCGAGAAGATGCTTGAGACGTTCAAATAGAGGTAGTCACTTGTTTTGGATGATGGAACGTTATACGTAATTACACATTGTGAACGTGCACAACGTGCAACGCAACCTAGGAACACAATAAAATATAGATTTCTAATAAAGCACGTGGTACTGATAGCAAATTACACAATAAAATAGTTATAAAACCAAATAATTGTGTCTCCCCAGACTTTCTTTCGCTTGAAACGGCGGGACATAACAAATGACACAATAAAATAGTCACTATACGGTCTTCTTTCACGTTTTTAGAGGACAGGAAGCAACAAATTGCACATTAAAACAGAAACTAAGGCAGAAACCTGTTTCTCCCAAGCCTTGTTATGTTTTCACGGTTTAGAAGCATTGAATTGTACCCAAAAAAAACGTAACTAACCTACCTCCTTGTCTTTTCTCAGCTTTGTTACGTTTAAAAGGGCAGAGCATAGCAAATTACACAATAAAACAGTTATAAGACCAGATAATTCTCTCTCTCCAGCATTTTTTTCGCTTGACATGGCGTGACATAACAAATGACACAATAAAACAGTCGCTAGTCTCGATACATTTGTCTCCCCAGCCTTCCTACGTTTTAAGGGTTAGTATCAACCTCTCTTTAACCCGGTTCCCTGTTTCTAACCAGCCTTACTTTTAAAGGGTCGAGAATTGTAACAAGTTCCAAAATAAAACAGTGATTAACCCTACTCCATGTCTCTCCTTAGCCTTAGTTCGTTTTAAGTGTACAAATTATGCACAAAAAGTATGATTTTTGGTGAGGTTTATATAGAAAAGAGGGAATTTAGGCTTTTGTGGGGGGAAAACATAAAGAAAAAAAGTTGCAGTTTTTCTTTTGTCTTTTTTTAAAACTTTTTTTTTCTTTTTGTTTGGGGCGGGGGTCGGAGGGGAGTATTCTATCCACTACTCCTACCTTCATTCTGAGCTTCCTATTCACATTACATATGGGACATCCACATTACAAACAATTATTTAAATATAACTTACCTTTCACTGGATTCGAACCACCAGCCTCCAGCTCGATCTTTGCATCGTTTGTACCAATCGCTCAACCGACTGCGCTACAGCGAGAAGATGCTTGAGACGTTCAAATAGAGGTAGTCACTTGTTTTGGATGATGGAACGTTATACGTAATTACACATTGTGAACGTGCACAACGTGCAACGCAACCTAGGAACACAATAAAATATAGATTTCTAATAAAGCACGTGGTACTGATAGCAAATTACACAATAAAATAGTTATAAAACCAAATAATTGTGTCTCCCCAGACTTTCTTTCGCTTGAAACGGCGGGACATAACAAATGACACAATAAAATAGTCACTATACGGTCTTCTTTCACGTTTTTAGAGGACAGGAAGCAACAAATTGCACATTAAAACAGAAACTAAGGCAGAAACCTGTTTCTCCCAAGCCTTGTTATGTTTTCACGGTTTAGAAGCATTGAATTGTACCCCAAAAAAACGTAACTAACCTACCTCCTTGTCTTTTCTCAGCTTTGTTACGTTTAAAAGGGCAGAGCATAGCAAATTACACAATAAAACAGTTATAAGACCAGATAATTCTCTCTCTCCAGCATTTTTTTTTTCGCTTGACATGGCGTGACATAACAAATGACACAATAAAACAGTCGCTAGTCTCGATACATTTGTCTCCCCAGCCTTCCTACGTTTTAAGGGTTAGTATCAACCTCTCTTTAACCCGGTTCCCTGTTTCTAACCAGCCTTACTTTTAAAGGGTCGAGAATTGTAACAAGTTCCAAAATAAAACAGTGATTAACCCTACTCCATGTCTCTCCTTAGCCTTAGTTCGTTTTAAGTGTACAAATTATGCACAAAAAGTATGATTTTTGGTGAGGTTTATATAGAAAAGAGGGAATTTAGGCTTTTGTGGGGGGAAAACATAAAGAAAAAAAGTTGCAGTTTTTCTTTTGTCTTTTTTTAAAACTTTTTTTTTCTTTTTGTTTGGGGCGGGGGTCGGAGGGGAGTATTCTATCCACTACTCCTACCTTCATTCTGAGCTTCCTATTCACATTACATATGGGACATCCACATTACAAACAATTATTTAAATATAACTTACCTTTCACTGGATTCGAACCACCAGCCTCCAGCTCGATCTTTGCATCGTTTGTACCAATCGCTCAACCGACTGCGCTACAGCGAGAAGATGCTTGAGACGTTCAAATAGAGGTAGTCACTTGTTTTGGATGATGGAACGTTATACGTAATTACACATTGTGAACGTGCACAACGTGCAACGCAACCTAGGAACACAATAAAATATAGATTTCTAATAAAGCACGTGGTACTGATAGCAAATTACACAATAAAATAGTTATAAAACCAAATAATTGTGTCTCCCCAGACTTTCTTTCGCTTGAAACGGCGGGACATAACAAATGACACAATAAAATAGTCACTATACGGTCTTCTTTCACGTTTTTAGAGGACAGGAAGCAACAAATTGCACATTAAAACAGAAACTAAGGCAGAAACCTGTTTCTCCCAAGCCTTGTTATGTTTTCACGGTTTAGAAGCATTGAATTGTACCCCAAAAAAACGTAACTAACCTACCTCCTTGTCTTTTCTCAGCTTTGTTACGTTTAAAAGGGCAGAGCATAGCAAATTACACAATAAAACAGTTATAAGACCAGATAATTCTCTCTCTCCAGCATTTTTTTCGCTTGACATGGCGTGACATAACAAATGACACAATAAAACAGTCGCTAGTCTCGATACATTTGTCTCCCCAGCCTTCCTACGTTTTAAGGGTTAGTATCAACCTCTCTTTAACCCGGTTCCCTGTTTCTAACCAGCCTTACTTTTAAAGGGTCGAGAATTGTAACAAGTTCCAAAATAAAACAGTGATTAACCCTACTCCATGTCTCTCCTTAGCCTTAGTTCGTTTTAAGTGTACAAATTATGCACAAAAAGTATGATTTTTGGTGAGGTTTATATAGAAAAGAGGGAATTTAGGCTTTTGTGGGGGGAAAACATAAAGAAAAAAAGTTGCAGTTTTTCTTTTGTCTTTTTTTAAAACTTTTTTTTTCTTTTTGTTTGGGGCGGGGGTCGGAGGGGAGTATTCTATCCACTACTCCTACCTTCATTCTGAGCTTCCTATTCACATTACATATGGGACATCCACATTACAAACAATTATTTAAATATAACTTACCTTTCACTGGATTCGAACCACCAGCCTCCAGCTCGATCTTTGCATCGTTTGTACCAATCGCTCAACCGACTGCGCTACAGCGAGAAGATGCTTGAGACGTTCAAATAGAGGTAGTCACTTGTTTTGGATGATGGAACGTTATACGTAATTACACATTGTGAACGTGCACAACGTGCAACGCAACCTAGGAACACAATAAAATATAGATTTCTAATAAAGCACGTGGTACTGATAGCAAATTACACAATAAAATAGTTATAAAACCAAATAATTGTGTCTCCCCAGACTTTCTTTCGCTTGAAACGGCGGGACATAACAAATGACACAATAAAATAGTCACTATACGGTCTTCTTTCACGTTTTTAGAGGACAGGAAGCAACAAATTGCACATTAAAACAGAAACTAAGGCAGAAACCTGTTTCTCCCAAGCCTTGTTATGTTTTCACGGTTTAGAAGCATTGAATTGTACCCAAAAAAACGTAACTAACCTACCTCCTTGTCTTTTCTCAGCTTTGTTACGTTTAAAAGGGCAGAGCATAGCAAATTACACAATAAAACAGTTATAAGACCAGATAATTCTCTCTCTCCAGCATTTTTTTCGCTTGACATGGCGTGACATAACAAATGACACAATAAAACAGTCGCTAGTCTCGATACATTTGTCTCCCCAGCCTTCCTACGTTTTAAGGGTTAGTATCAACCTCTCTTTAACCCGGTTCCCTGTTTCTAACCAGCCTTACTTTTAAAGGGTCGAGAATTGTAACAAGTTCCAAAATAAAACAGTGATTAACCCTACTCCATGTCTCTCCTTAGCCTTAGTTCGTTTTAAGTGTACAAATTATGCACAAAAAGTATGATTTTTGGTGAGGTTTATATAGAAAAGAGGGAATTTAGGCTTTTGTGGGGGGAAAACATAAAGAAAAAAAGTTGCAGTTTTTCTTTTGTCTTTTTTTAAAACTTTTTTTTTCTTTTTGTTTGGGGCGGGGGTCGGAGGGGAGTATTCTATCCACTACTCCTACCTTCATTCTGAGCTTCCTATTCACATTACATATGGGACATCCACATTACAAACAATTATTTAAATATAACTTACCTTTCACTGGATTCGAACCACCAGCCTCCAGCTCGATCTTTGCATCGTTTGTACCAATCGCTCAACCGACTGCGCTACAGCGAGAAGATGCTTGAGACGTTCAAATAGAGGTAGTCACTTGTTTTGGATGATGGAACGTTATACGTAATTACACATTGTGAACGTGCACAACGTGCAACGCAACCTAGGAACACAATAAAATATAGATTTCTAATAAAGCACGTGGTACTGATAGCAAATTACACAATAAAATAGTTATAAAACCAAATAATTGTGTCTCCCCAGACTTTCTTTCGCTTGAAACGGCGGGACATAACAAATGACACAATAAAATAGTCACTATACGGTCTTCTTTCACGTTTTTAGAGGACAGGAAGCAACAAATTGCACATTAAAACAGAAACTAAGGCAGAAACCTGTTTCTCCCAAGCCTTGTTATGTTTTCACGGTTTAGAAGCATTGAATTGTACCCCAAAAAAACGTAACTAACCTACCTCCTTGTCTTTTCTCAGCTTTGTTACGTTTAAAAGGGCAGAGCATAGCAAATTACACAATAAAACAGTTATAAGACCAGATAATTCTCTCTCTCCAGCATTTTTTTCGCTTGACATGGCGTGACATAACAAATGACACAATAAAACAGTCGCTAGTCTCGATACATTTGTCTCCCCAGCCTTCCTACGTTTTAAGGGTTAGTATCAACCTCTCTTTAACCCGGTTCCCTGTTTCTAACCAGCCTTACTTTTAAAGGGTCGAGAATTGTAACAAGTTCCAAAATAAAACAGTGATTAACCCTACTCCATGTCTCTCCTTAGCCTTAGTTCGTTTTAAGTGTACAAATTATGCACAAAAAGTATGATTTTTGGTGAGGTTTATATAGAAAAGAGGGAATTTAGGCTTTTGTGGGGGGAAAACATAAAGAAAAAAAGTTGCAGTTTTTCTTTTGTCTTTTTTTAAAACTTTTTTTTTCTTTTTGTTTGGGGCGGGGGTCGGAGGGGAGTATTCTATCCACACAATTATTTAAATATAACTTACCTTTCACTGGATTCGAACCACCAGCCTCCAGCTCGATCTTTGCATCGTTTGTACCAATCGCTCAACGACTGCGCTACAGCGAGAAGATGCTTGAGACGTTCAAATAGAGGTAGTC
>NW_024532443.1:0-5268 GCF_016097555.1 Gigantopelta aegis
ATACCTGATTGTGTGGTTGCATCGCAATGTTCTGTTTAAAATATCTATCCCAGTAACACAGCAACGTGTATATGTAGTTTATTTTTTCAGATACAAAATTAAACCACCATTGCCAAAGTGTTGAAATAACTGTATTATGTTTTGTATATAAATAAGCCCCATGTACTGAAATAATAGTCGGAGTGTTTTCTTGGTTAATTGGTCTTTTCTTTCCTTGGCCTGCATGTACCTGTGGTTCTTGATTGGCAGGTGTATATTTAGATGGTCCCCAGACACACCAAAAAGACATGTTTCTTTTATTAAAATCACAGGGTATTGTGTGATAACCTCAAATTGTAATGGACTTTACCAGCCGTCCTGCTTTATTACTGTAAGTAATTCTGTAAAACCCTCGATTAAGTAGACTTAATTTGCCATCTAAAATCACAAAACTGACCAATTACGTAGTCCCAGAGAAAAGAAAATTATCACTTGGATATCGTGAGTGGTAGTTTTTGCTTGGATGTATCCTACCAATAGGCCTAATAATATGCATTTTTTCTTTGGATTTTTTAAAAGAAAAAATACTGTAACTCCATTTAGTTATATTGATGCAAATTGAAATACATTTAGTTAAATAGTTTTATTATACTATCAAGTCATTTATGTTGTTTTACAAGTCAGGTTGATGAAAGCAAAGCGCCTTGTCGTGAATTAGATGGCTGCCCCCAGTTAGCAGGAATAATCATGGTTTTTTATTAATTCTATAATTACGCATTTTTCATTTGTTAAAGTGTCAGTATGTATTGGTGGTCCGGGTATGCATCTTTCCAACACATAAGGCTTTTGTTGGAGTTTAGTCTACCTTTAAGATTCAAATCTGTATAAAATAAGTTTGAATTTTTTTTTTGGTCTGGTGAAATACATCCATGGTCAAGGAACAGTATTATCATCTCAGTATGTATTATGGAGTGGTATGTATTTTGGCACGCTATCTTTAAATAGCAATTGTGGGTCATCAAAGAAAATCTATGACATCAAATGCAGAAGATTTTGTTGACAGGTATTTTTTATTGATAACAATAAAGCAATGTTTACAATTTGCCAGTTTGCGGTAAGTATAAACAATTAGACATATCATGTAACAAAAAGTACTATTTTCCATAAGGCACCTTTTTAACATGCATAAACATTCCTCTATCTCCAAATTTTCATACTGAATTTTACTCACTGGCTGTACAAAACATTGTCGTCTGCTACTAGTGAAATAAACACAAGGCAATTAGACCACCACAACATCTCTATTTCTATGGACGTCCAAATTAGTTTGTTTTTGTTTAATGACACCACTGGAGCACATTGATTAATTAATCATCGGCTATTGGATGTCAAACATTTGGCAATTCTGACATGTAGTCATCAGAGGAAACCCGCTACATTTTTCTTAATGCAGCAAGGGATCTTTTATATACACTTTCCCACAAACAGGAAAATACACACCACGGACTTTGACCATTTGTGGTGCACTGGTTGGAACGAGGAAAAACCCAATCAGCTGAATGGATCCACTGATGTGGTTCGACCCTGCGACTCAGGCACCGCAGGCGAGCACTCAACCCTTACTGAAATGACTTATATTTTGCACTTGTAAGTGAAGTATAAGTCGTTAATACTTTTCAAGTATAAGTGACTTATAAGTAAACGATTAGGATTTTGTATGCAAATGAGGTATCACTTATACAAAGTATATGTGACATATAGGTGAAGTGGTTAACTATATATACTCTTCAAAAAAAGAAACGCAAAAGGGTACAAATGGGTTATAACTCCGATTTTATGTTTCCTACCGGTTCATGCTTTGTGAATATAAGGTCATTGCATGTCCCAAACACATTCCCATGGTTACATTCGATAAAACGCAGCTACTGTACAATAAAGTTCCAAAATGTGAATATTCGCAAAAACGCAGCCACATGCAAACCATGTCACCACTGCACGTGCGTTGTCTGCACGTGCAACATGAACACCGACAGTATAAAAGTGCAGGGTGTTCGCTTGCCTGGCCTCTGTATCTGGCCGACAGTTGACAATCCAGGACATGCCACGTCTCAGTGAACCGCAGAGAAACAATGCCATCGGCCGACTAGACGCAGGCGAATCCAGAACGGCCGTTGCCAGGGCATTCCATGTGTCCCCAAGCACCATCTCCAGACTGTGGGACCGTTACCAGCAACATGGATCAACACGTGACCTCCCTAGATGCGGTCGACCACGGGTCACTACCCCGGGCAGGACCGCTACATCCGGGTACGCCACCTTCGGAACGATTGACTACTGCCACCTCCACAGCCGCAGCAATACCAGGTTTGCGCAGGATATCCGACCAGACCGTACGGAACCGCCTACGTGAGGTAGGAATTCGTGCCAGACGTCCAGTTCGAGGTGTCATCTTAACACCACAACACCGTCGACTCCGACTGCAGTGGTGCCAGATTCATCGACAATGGCCTCAACTGCGATGGAGACAGGTGTGGTTCAGTGATGAGTCCCGATTTGCTGCTCCGACGTCATGATGGAAGATGTCGCGTGTATAGGCGTCGTGGTGAACGTTATGCGGCAAACTTCGTGCAGGAAGTGGACAGATTCGGCGGGGGTAGTGTCATGGTGTGGGCAGCCCATCTCACACACTGGCAGAACTGACCTGGTCCACGTGCAGGGCAACCTGAATGCACAGGGCTACATTGACCAGATCCTCCGGCCACACATCGTTCCAGTTATGGCCAACGCCAACGCAGTGTTCCAACATGACAATGCCAGGCCTCACACAGCACGTCTCACAACGGCTTTTCTACAGAACAACAACATTAATGTCCTTCCTTGGCCATCGACATCACCGGATTTGAACCCAATTGAGCATCTATGGGACGAGTTGGACCGACGCCTCCGACAGCAACAACCACAGCCCCAGACCCTGCCCGAGCTGGCAGCAGCCTTGCAGGCCGAGTGGACCACCATCCCCCGGGACGTCATCCGTACTCTGGTTGCTTCAATGGGCAGGCGGTGCCAGGCAGTTGTCAACACACGCGGAGGCCACACCCGGTATTGACTCCAGATGACCTTGACCTTGGTGGTGTGTCCTATCACTTACTCACAATGGACTAGAGTGAATTGTGAACAATCCTGCAACATTTGGTAATTATCGGACTCACCATTCAATAATTAAATCAATTCTCCAAATGTTACGACAATGTGGTTTTGCGTTTCTTCTTTTGAAGAGTATATATATAAGTGAAGTTTAAGTCATTCGCTTATATTTAACAGAAGTGTTAGATATATATAAGTGACTTATAAGTGAAGTATAAGTGTAACAAACTGCTGTATAAGTGAAATATAAGTGAGGTATAAGTGATTCACCAATATTTAACAGAAACTGTTGTGTAAGTGAAGTATAGGTGAAATATAAGCGATTCACCAATACTCAACAGAAACTGCTGTATAAGTGAAGTATAGGCAGACCTGTCAACCTTTAGTCAAGAGAAAGCAGGAGGTGTGTGTTGAAAAAGCAGGAGATTTTGTCAAAAAGCAGGAGATTTTTTAAATTCACACAATTTAACCCAAAATCGCAAGATTTTAAAAAAACATTATTACAATAAGTTATATGAATACTTTATAATGTCATATATACTTCTTTTTTTTTAAAGTTTAAATATTATTATGATTTAATACATATTTAAAAAAAATATATATTTTATCCAAAAATGTTAAGAACATGAACAAGAAATAAATTTTTTAATTAGTACATTTACGTTATTACACTTACAGCCTTACAGGTTGCGTTACATTATCATTTGTGGTTAGTGTACCTAAGTACCAAAGACAAATTTATATAAATCTTATAAATTAATATTCAGTTTTTACTATAATGAGGAACAGTGGCGTGGTACTTATTTAAAATCATTATAATGATGCAATAAACATTGTATTTTCATTAATCATAAGTAAAACCTCATTACGGACATCGTGAAATATACCGGAATTATACCCATTTCCGTGAGTAACTTTATGTCAATGTCAAAACAACATTTTTTAATTGTACACAAATGACTTTCTTGAAGTGTACCCTTATAACCAACATTTTTTACTGCACAAACATACAAAATTAACTGACACAAGTATGTTTATACAGCTAATTGGTCTTTTCGTTGTCCTTGCTGTGACATGTGATTTTAACATGCATCGTGTGTATAGCTGTCCAACTCGGAGTCTGGCAGTTCAGATTTTCGTCATAGTTGCATTATGTAATCCAGTCGGAAGACATTTTACAATTCAGAGGTGTTATTAGAACTAAATTGGATAGTTTAGTTTTTTTATATGGCAACAACTGAATGTCAATACACAGCCTGTTGAATTAGCGGCAACACGCTTCGTAGCCATTACGATGACAACAAACATAATAACACGTCATTTTATAAACTCCATGTGCTTTTTTAACAATATAAATAGGCTATCCCACAATTCTCACTTCGGCAAAGGTTAAACAGTCGGGACAATTCGGCCTGTTACATTCTCAGAAACCGAAAGTAGTCGACATTTTCCGAATGAGAAAAAAAGGCAGAGTTACTTCCCTTCTGTTATTTTGACAAAAGAGGATCGATTTTTTTTTATGCTTACAAAAATGTCATTTAACAGGAGAAACTGTTTCCCGCACAGGTGAAAGGAGATTTGGTCAAATACCGGGAGACTCCCGCGGAATCCGGGAGGGTTGACAGGTCTGAGTATAGGTGAAATATAAGTGAAGTATAAGCAATTCACTAATATTTAACAGAAACTGTTGTGTAAGTGAAATATAAGTAAGTATAAGCGATTCACTAATACTTAACAGAAACTGCTGTATAAGTGAAGTATAGATGAAATATAAGTGAAGTATAAGCGATTCACTAATATTTAACAGAAACTGCTGTATAAGTGAAGTATAGGTGAAATATAAGTGAAGTATAAGTGATTCACCGATATTTACATAACATTACTGTATAAGTGAAATATAAGTGATTCACCGATATTTTACAAAAAACACTGTATAAGTGAAGTATAATTAGTGAAATACAAGTGATTCACTGATATTTGAGAGATACTGCTGTATAAGTGAATATCTATCAAAGGCAGTGGTATGTTCTGTCCTGTCCAAGGAAAGATCATATGAAAGATGACTTGCTGCTTTTGAAACATTGTAGAGAGCTTCCTCTGAAGACTCTGGGTCAGAATTAATTATCAATTTAATTTTTTACATCC
>NW_024532444.1:0-8986 GCF_016097555.1 Gigantopelta aegis
AAAAGATCCCTTGCTGCATGTCGTAAAGATAGCCATGGGGACAGCGGGTTTCCTCTGAAGAACAGTGTCGAATACCATAATTTTGACGTCCAGAGCCGATTAAAAAAAAAAAAAAATGTTTCTAGGTGGCGTTGTTAAATAAAACAACTGTTGTACTTTTTTTTTCATTAACCTTTCCTCAACACAACAGGCGGACCTGGTTTTCTTTTACGTTTATTCACCATGGCAAATTTAGACGTCATAAGAGATTTTGCTAAACTTTCGTTGTTGATATATAACTTTGCAGAAAACACACAATTATAAAAGAACTATCAAGGAGGTTTTAAAACGATTACTTAGACTTTCATTGCATGCAACTTCATTTGACATCACATCTTGCTAATAAAGATATGTAATGTCTTTTAGCTGTGTCTTCAGCTGTTATTATCGATTGATAATATCTTTCAATAATAATTCACTTCTTCACAAAAAAATTTAAACCAAACTATCCAAATCAAGAAGGGATAACTTACCATTAAAACGCTTCGCTTGGACAGCTACACCTTCACTGTCACCAGCCCGATGATAAATATCTTCCTCTCTTGATTCCACACGTCAACTAGAAAAAAGGTAGAACACATCAGTCAACAATAACAATGAAATTTTCAAGCAAAACACACAATTATAAAACAAACTATCAAACAATAACAATGAAATTTACAAGCAAACACACAATTATGAAACAAACTATCAAGAATACGGATGGACGGTCGGACGGGCGGACAACGGACGGATGGAGAGACGGAGAGAGAGAGACGGAGAGAGAAGATGGAGAGGGAATGGAGGTAGGGACAAGTATTTATCTTTTCCGGCGGAAAATTCGAACTGAATCATAGTTAACAAAAAATGGCTGTCAAATGACAATTATCAAACGAACTATCAAGAATACGGATGGACGGACGGACGGAAGGACGGACGGACGGACGGGGCGGACGACGGACGGGGAAGACGGAGAGAGGAAGGGAGGGGGGACAAGTATTTATCTTTTCCGGGCGGAACAATTGAACTGAATGCTGAGGAAAGAAAAAATGGCTGTCAAAGTGACAAACTTTTTCAATATCACTTAGCTTCATCTGTCGCCAGGATGTTAAAATCTTCCAATTCTCGTAGCCATGTCTTCAGCTGTCGCCAGCCCGATGAAAGTATTTCCTCTCTTGATTCCACACTCAACTAAAAAAAAAAAAAAAAACGTAGAAAACATTCCTCAACAATAATAATAATTACTCCAGAACGAAATTTAGCTAATGTTAAAAGAAATGGCATACCATTTATAAATGAACCTATTTTAATGAATTAGTATTCCATCTGAAACGTTTACCATTTACAAACAACATAAACTCATCAACCTTTGCGGCTGGTAGGTACTGGGTTCGGATGCCAGTCGAGGCATGGGATTTTTTAATCCAGATACCGACTCAAAACCCTGAGTGAGTGCCCCGCAAGGCTCAGTGGGTAGGTGCAAACCATGTACACCGACCAGCGATCCAAGACTGGTATAACAAAGGCCATGGTTTGTGCTATCCTGCCTGTGGGAAGCGCAAATAAAAGATCCCTTGCTGCATGTCGTAAAAGAGTAGCCTATGTGGCGACAGCGGGTTTCCTCTGAAGAACAGTGTCAGAATGACCATATATTTGACGTCCAAGAGCCGATGATAAAAAAAAAAAAAAAAATGTTCTCTAGGTGGCGTTGTTAAATAAAACAAACTGTTGTACTTTTTTTTTCATTAACCTTTCCCTCAACACAACAGGAGGACCTGGTTTTCTTTTACGTTTATTCAACCATGGCAAATTTAGACGTCATAAGAGATATTTGCTAAACTTTCGTTGTTGAGTATATATACGTTTGCAGTAAAACACACAATTATAAAACGAACTATCAAGGAGGTTTTAAAAACGATTACTTAGACATTTCATTGCATGCAACTTCATTTGACATCAGTCATCTTGCTAATAACAGATATGCCCTCTCCCTCTCCTCCCCTCCCCCCCTCTCTCCTCTCCTCCTCCCTCCTCCCCTCTTCCTCTCTCCCCTCCCTTCTCCCCCCCTCCCCCTTGCCCCTCCGCCTCCCCTCTCCCCCCTCTCCCCCCCCCCCCCTCTCACCCCTCCCTCCCTCCTCCCCTCCCCTCCGCCCCCTCCCCCCCCCTCCCTCTCCTTCCCCCCATCGCTTCCGCTTTCCCTCCCTCCCCCCTCTCCCTCCCCTCCTCCTCCCCTCCTCCTTCGCTCCTCCTCCCTCTGCCTTTCCTCCCTACCCCCCTCCCCTCTCCGCCCTATCCCTCCCTCCCCTCTCCTCCTCCTCCCTCCCCCTCCCCCTCCCTTCCTCCCCCCTCCTTCTTCCCGCCCTCCTCCCCCTCCCTCCCCCCTGGGAGGGAGGAAGGAAAGAGGGGAGGGGAGGAATAAGGGAGGGGGAAAAAAGGGAAAGGGGCAGAGGGGGGAAGAAGGGAGAAGGAAAGGAAGGGGAAGGGTGAAAAAAAGAAAAGGGAAACGGGGGGGGAGGACGTAAGAAAAGGGAAAGAAAAAGAGAAGAAAAAAGGGGAAGGGAGATGAAAGGGGGAAAGGGGGGGGGGGAGGGAAGGAGGAACGAGAGGGAAAAGGGAAGAAAGGGGAAAGAGGGGAGGGGAGGTAAGGAGAAGAGGGGGGAAGGAAGAGGAGGGGGGGGGGAAAAGAAAAAACAAGGGTGGAAAAAAAGGGAGAAAAAAAAGGGGGGGGGGGGTGGGGGGGGGGAAAAGGGAAGGGGAACAAAGGGAAGGGAGGTGAAAAAGAAGGGGGGGAGGAGGAGAAGGGAAAAGTGGGGAAAAGGGGGAAAGGGGAAAGGGAGGAAGGGAGAGAGAGGGGGGGATGGAAAAGAGGGACGGGAGTAAGGAGAAAGAAAAAAAGGGGGGAAGGGGGGGAAAAGGGGAAAAAGAAGGGAAGGGAAAAGGTATGGAGTGAAAAGAAAAAGGAATAGAAATAACGAGGGGAAAAACCTCAGGAGAAGGGAGGCAAGGGAGGGGAAAGGGGAGAAAGGAGGGGGGGGAATAAAGGGGGACGGGGGGCCAAAGAAAAAAGAGCGAAGGGAAGGGGGAACAAGAACTGGGAAGAAGGGAGGGGGGGAAAAAGAGGGAAGAAAAAGAGAAAGAGGAGAGGGAAAGGGGAGACAAAAGATGGAAGGGGAAGGAATAAAGAGAGGATAATGGGAAAATGTGAAGGAGGGGAAAAAAGGGAAGGAGGAGGGTGAAAAAAAAGAGTTGCGCAAGGAAAGGGGGGGTAAGAGTGGTAAAAAAGGGGTGAACAAGGAAAAGAGGGGTGAAAAAAATCTTAGGTACGGAAGGAAGGGAGGGGGGGAAGAATAGATAAAGGGGAGGGAGAAAGAGGAGGAAAGAAGTCTGAAACTGAGGAGGGGTTTCGCGAAAAAGGTGGGGAGTGGAGAAGAAGGAAAAAACTTCCGTCAGTGTGAGTTAATTGAAAATTTTCAAGGTCCGAAGAAATAAAAGTGATGAAAGGTGAAAATGGGAAAGGAGTAAACAAAGAATCCTGAAGAAGGAGAAGGGAAAAAGAAAAAAGGTCAGGGAGGGAGAGGAGATAAGAGGGAAGGAATGAAGTCACCGGTGAAAGGGGGGACGGGAGTCCGGAAAAAAAAAAGGGGGGACAAAAAGGGGGAGGAAGGAAAAGCAGGAGAAAGGAATGGGGGACGGGTGGAAGGAGGGGAAGGGGACGGAAGGGAAAGGAGAGTAGGGGAGAGGAGAAGGTGGGTAGAAAAGAAGGGGAAATGGAAAGAGAAAAAGACGAAAGGGTGAAGGGGGGGGATCAGGGGGGGGTGAAGGAAAGAAAAAAGGAAGGGAAAGAAGGAGAGATTACAAAAAAGCGAGAAGTAGAAGGGGGGAAGGGAGAGAAGAAAAAAGAAAAAGAAGAGGGGGAAAAAGGATGGGAAAGAGGGAAAAGGGGGGGGGAGGGAAAAAAAGGGGAAAGACGGAGAGGAAAAAGAGAAAGTGGGAGGAAAAGAAGGAGAGTAAAATCAGGAAGAGGGGGGGAGGGGGGAAGAAAGAGGAAGGAAAAGAAAAGGGGGGGGTGAGGAGGAGAAAAGGGGAAAAAAATGGTAGATACGGGGAAGAGAAAAGGAAAAGGGGAGAAAAAGAAGGTAGATATGGAAAAAAGAAAGAAAAGAGGGAAAGGACGAGGAGACGAAATAGAGGGGAGTGGAAGGAATGTGAGAGGAAGAGGAGGTGGAAAGAGGAAAGAGAAAGTGGGGGAAAATGAAAAAGGAAGAAAAGAGAAGAGAAAAAGAGGAGAAAAAGAAAAAAAAAAAAAAGAAAAGAGAAGAAGAAAAAGAAAAAAGGAGTAAGAGAGAAAAAAAAGGAAGGGCCGAGAAACAAAACAAAAAAAGAAACAAAAGGAAGAAAAGATAAGGAAAAAAAGGGAAACAAGCAAGAAGAGAAGAATAAGAAGAAAGAAGGGAAAAAAGGGAATGGGAAAAAAAAAAGGGGAAAGGAGGGAGGAAAGAAAAGGGGGGAAAAAAGGGGCTGGGAAAAGGAAAGGGTGGGGAGGAAAAAGAGGAAGAGGGGCTGAAAAAGGAGAAAAAAATGGAAGAAAAAAGAGAAAAAAAAAGAAAAGAAGGAAAAAAGAAAGAAAAAAAGAAAAAGAAAAGAAGGAAGGAAAAAAAAAAGGGAAGGACAAAGGGAATGAAAAACCGGGGGAGGAGGAAAGGGGGAAAGAAGGGGGAAAGGAAAAAAGAGGAAAAGGAAAAAAGGGGACGGGGGAGGAAGGAAAAAAAAAGGGGGAAAAAGGGGGGGAGAAAAGGGGGACGGGAAAAAAAAAAAAGGGTAAAGAGGGAAAGAAGGAAAAAAGGAGGGGGGAAGAAAAAGAAAGGAAAAAAGAGGGGGGGGGAAGGGAAGAAGGGGAAGAGAAAGGAAAAGAAAGGGGGAAGGAAGGGGGGAAGGAGAAAAAGAGGGGGGGGGAGGGAGAGGGGAAGAAGGAGAAAGGAAAAAGGGAGAGAAAGGGGAAAGGGAGGGAGAGAAGGAAAGGAGGGAAAGAAAAGGGAAAAAGAGAGAAGGAAATGGTGGAAGGAAAAAAAAGGGAAGAAGGGGAAGGAGGAGGGGAGGGAAGGGGGGGGGAAAAAGGAAAAAAAAAGAAAAGAAAAGGAAGACTAAAGAAGTATTGAAGAAAGAGATTGTATTAAGGAAAGAATAGGGGGGGGAAGAAAGAAAGAAAGGGGAGGGGGGAAAAAAAAGGAGGGGAGGTGGGAAAGAAAACAGAGAAGGGGGAAAAGGAACTGGACGGTGGGAAGGAAGAAAGGAAAAGGGATTTGGAGAAAGGGGAAAAAAGGTGGAGAAAGGAAAGGAAAAAAGGGGGAGAGAGGGGGGAAAAGGGACAAAAGGGCAGGGGGGGGAAAAAGAAGAAGAAAGGGAAATGGTGGGAAAAAAAAGAAGGGAGGGGGGGAAAGGAAAACAGAGGTGAGGTTAAAAAGAGAAAGAAAGAGCGAAAGTGGGGGAAAAAGAAAGTGGATCGCAGATAAAGCAAGGAGGGGAAGGTTTTGTGGGGGGGAAGCCAAGAAAGGGGAAAAGATGAGGAAAAATCCGAAGGGTGAAAGAGGAGAGAAAGGAACTAAGAGGAGAGAAGAAGAGAAAAAGGAGAGGGAAAACAGAGGACAAAGGGGGGAGGAAAGGGAAAGGAAGAAGGAAAAAGGAGAGGGGGGAAAGAACAAAAGAGGAAAAAGAAAGAAAAACAGTAAGAAAGAATATAATGTTGAAAAAAGTATTGCGAAGAAAGGAGAAAGGATGTGGGGAATAAGAAGGAAAAAAGAAAAGATAAGAAAGAAAGAGAGAAGGACAAGGGGGAGGAGTCATAGGGAAAGGAAAAAAAACGAAGCAAGAAGAGAAGAGGACGGGGAAAAAGGGTGTGAAAAAAGAAAAAAAAAAAGACAAAGGCAAGGGGCAGAAAGAGTTAGAGGGAAAAAAAATAGGAGGGGAGGAAAACTGTTAATTACCTAATTAAGGGGGATTACAAGGGAAGTATGATTAGTAACAACAAAGATACTTTTTTAACAAGAAGGGAAAAAACAGATGCAAGAAAGAAAATAAGAATACCAGGGGAAAAACAAAAAGTTTAAGGAAAACAATGGAAAAGAAAAAAAAAAAATAAGGTCGTGTAGTAGAAACATCGAAAGCAAGATCCATTACATAATATCTAGCATGACCGATGAAAGGCGCTTAGGAATGGGGGGTGTTCAAGAAGAGTCAAGTAAAGAAAGGAGCTGGAAAAAGAAAAAAAGAAGAAAAAAAAGGGGGGAAAAAGCCAGAAAAGAAGAGGGAAAGGAAAAAAAGGGGGAGGAAAAAACAAAAAAGAAAAAGAAAGAAGAGAAAAAAAAGGGGAAAAAAGAGAAGGAAAAAAAAAAAGGTGGAAAGGGAGAAGGAAAAAAAGAAAAAAAAAAAAAAAAAAGAGGGGAAAAAAAAGGGGGAAGGGGAAAAGGGAAAGAAAAAAAAAAATGACAAAAAAAAAGAAAAGTGAAGAAAAAGAGAAAAAAAGAAAAACAAGAAAAGGAAAAAAGAAAAAAAAGGATAAAAGAAGATACAAGGAATCAGAATAAGAAGAGAAAAAGGAAAAAAAGAGAAGAAAAAAAAAAAAAAGGAAAAAAAAAAAAAGAAAGAAAGCAAAAAGAAGACCTAAACTAAAGAAAAAAAAGAAAAAAAAGACACTTAGTGGTAAAAAGTCACAAATTGTCCCTCTGTAAAAAACCCTGGAAGAAAGGGAAACAGAAAAAAAAGAAAAAAAAAAAAAAAAGAAGTAAGAAAGGACCGGAAAAAAGAAAAAAAAAAAAAAGGCCAGACTAAAAAAGGAGCTAAAAAGGTGGGTGCCCAAGAGAACGAAAGAGAAAAAAAAGAAAGAAGTAAGTGTGGAGTATTTTGTGTGAAAAGGGTCCAAGAAAAAAACGAAAGAGAAAAAAAAGAAAAAATGACAAAGCTTGAAAAAAGACAAACATTAGACAAAAGAAAAAAAAAAAGCTGAGAACAAAAAGAAAAAAAAAAAAAAAAAGTGTTTTTTGGTGTAAAAAAATGACGGGCGAGAGAAAAAGAAAAAGAAAAGAAAGAAAGAATGAAAAAAAAGAAAAAAAAAAAAAGAAAGAAAAAGAAAGAAAAACAAGAGAAAGGAAAAAAAAAAATTAGACGGTGAAAAAGAAAAAAAAGAAAGAAAAAAGAAAAAAAAAGCAGGAATAAAAGAAAAAGAAAAGAGAACAGAGAGAAAGAAAAAAGGAAGAAAAAAACCTTGAAAGGCGAAAGAGAAAAGAGCAAAAGACGGTCTGTGAGGCTGGTGGGCGGGATTGGGGTTGAAGGAAGTGGTGATTGAAAAAAGAAAGAAAAGAACTTCATCCATCGGGGAAAAAAAAGAAAAATAAAAAAGAACTGAAAGAAAGAAAAAAGAAAAGGTTAAAGAAAGAAATGCAAAAAAAAAAAAGAAGAAACGAAAGAAAGAGAAAAATACCGAAGGCCAAAATTAAATAAAACTTAAAGTGTTTGTTGAAAGGATTACTAACAGCAAGAAAAAAAAAAGAAAAAAAAAACTTCCCTCCATGTTCCCAAAAAAAAAGAAAAACTCTTCTTAAAACAAAAAGAGAAAAGAAAGAAAGATAAAAAAGACAGGAATTAAAAAGAATAGAGCTGGAAAAATTTAACAAAGAAAAGAAAAAATGTTCAACAAGAATCGCGAGAGAAAGGGAAAGGAACAAGAACTTGTAGAAAAGAAAAAAAAATATTCAGACCGATAGATGAAAGAAAAAAGTGTAAAGAAACTTCAGAAAAAGAAGATAACGAGGAAAAAATTAGAATGGCAAGCTAATGCGTAAGAAGATGTGTGTTAAGAAAGAAGCGTTACTGAAAAAAGAAAGAAGAAAAAAAAAAAAATGCTAAAAATGTGAGGAAAAAAGAAAAAAGTTTTTATAATATGTGGAGAAATGGAGAGAAAAAAAAAAAAAAAAAGGAGAGAACCGAAATGTTGGTATTTCACCGAGAAATTAGACACTAAATAGCCTAGAACATGAAGGAAAAAAAAAAAGAGAGAAAATAAATGAGAAGGAGAGAGAAAAAAAAAAGGGGGGGGAAACGAAAAAACGAAAAAATGAAAAAAAGAAAAAAGGAAAAAAAAAAGGGAGGGGGGAGGAAGAGAGGGAGGGACAATATTTATCTTTCCGGCGGAACAATTCGAACTGAATCATGAGGAAAGAAAAAATGGCTGTCAAAGTACAAACTTTATTATATCACTTACTTCATCGTCGCCAGATGTTGATGAAATCTTCCAATTCTCGTACCTTCTTCAGCTTCGCCAGCCCGATGATAAGTATCTTTCCATCTCTGATTCCACACGCAACTAAAAAAAACAAAAAAAAAACGTAGAAAACATTCCCAACAATTAATAATTACTCCAGAACGAAATTTAGCTAATGTTAAAAGAATGGCATCCATTTTAATGCCTATTTAATGAATTAGTATTCACATCTGAAACGTTTCCATTTACAAACACCTAAACCTCAACCTTTGCGGTGTGTACGGTTCGGATCCAGTCAGGCAGGGGATTTTTTAATCCAGATACCGACTCAAACCCTGATGATGCCCCCAGGTCTGGGTGGTCAAACCATGTACACCACCAGCGTCCAAGACTGGTATAACAAAGGCCATGGTTTGTCTATCCTGCCTGTGGGAAGCGCAAATAAAAGATCCCTTGCTGCATGTCGTAAAAAGATACCTAAGTGGCACAGCGGGTTTCCTCTGAAGAACAGGTCAAAGACCATATATTTTACGTCCAAGAGCCGATGATAAAAAAAAAAAAAAGTTTCTCTGGTGGCGTTTTAAATAAACAAACTGTTGTACTTTTTTTTTTCATTAACCTTTCCCTCAACCAACAGGAGGACCTGGTTTCTTTTACGTTTTCAACCATGGCAAATTTAACGTCATAAGAGATTTTGCTAAACTTTCGTTGTTG
>NW_024532445.1:0-6468 GCF_016097555.1 Gigantopelta aegis
ATCCCTGATTCACTTTCTTTGTGAACATTAATACGTAGGTGGGGTTATTACTGTAAAATCCCCACTTACCCCACCCCATAACATTTATATCTGTGCAGTCCCTCACCATCCCTGATTCACTTTCTTTAGTGACCATTCATACCTAGGTGGGGTTACCAACAGTGTAATATCCCCACCCCATAATATTTGTGATCAGCCCCGCACCATCCCTGATTCACTTTCTTTAGTGAACATTCATACCTAGGTGGGGTTACTAACAGTTAACATCCACACATACCCCACACCATATTTATACACAGTCGATTAATGGGTAATAAATACAATATTAAACTCACTACCATTTTGTATGATGTTTATGTCCAGATTAAAATAATTTTCAATTATCACAAGCTTTTACTCGGGACAAAAACATGATACGAAATGGAAGCTCGTTTAATATCCTATACACCCCCCACCCCATAACATCTGTGCACAGTCCCTCATCATCCCTGATTCACTTTCTTCAGTGAACATTCATAGCTAGGTGGGGTTACCAACAGTGTAACATCCCCACATACCCCACCCCATTACATCTGTGTACAATCCCTTAGTATCCCTGATTCACTTTCTTCAGTGAACATTCATAGCTAGATGGGGTTACCAACAGAGTAACATCCCCACATACTCCATCCCATTACATCTGTGCACAGTCCCTCATCATTCCCGATTCACTTTCTTCAATGAACATTCATAGCTAGGTGGGATTACTAACAGTGTAACATGCCCACATACCCCACCCCATTACATCTGTGCACAGTCCCTCATCATCCCTGATTCACTTTCTTTAGTGAACATTCATAGCCAGGTGGGGTTAGCAACAGTGTAACATCCCCACATACCCCACCCCATTACATCTGTGTACAATCCCTCATCATCCCTGATTCACTTTCTTTAGTGAACATTCATATCTAGGTGGGTTACTAACAGTGTAACATCCCCACATACCCCACCCCATTACATCTGTGTACAGTCCCTCACCATCCCTGATTCACTTTCTTTAATGAACATTCATAGCTAGGTGGGGTTACCAACAGTGTAACATCTCCACATACCCCACCCCATTACATCTGTGTACAGTCCCTCATCCCGGATTCACATTATTTGGTGTTCATACCTAGGTGGGGTTACTAACTGTAACATCCCACTTACCCCATCCCATAACATTTGTGATCAGCCCCTCACCATCACAAATTCAAGTTATCTGGTGTTCATACCTACATGTAGGTGGGGTTACTAACAGTGTAACATCCCCACATTCCCCACCCCATATCATTTGTGTACAGTCCCTCATCATCACAGATTCACTTTCTTTAGGTCTCACTACACAAATGTCATCTGCCATTGAAACCCATGTTAAATTGCCCAACTTCAACTGAAGATTGTTGTCGTTAGCACTAATAACATACACCACTGGGAACACACATTATATACTGTAATGTATATTAACTGTGGGGAATGGTTATATGATAATAGTGAATTAACTGGGTAAACATTACAACCGGTAGTTCAGTATTACAGTAGGTTTTATGACCACCAAAGATCTTGAAGGACGATTGGGGGTCAGAAGTGAAATTTGAAAGTTGACGGGTTTTTTATCAGTAAATCGCAAATTCAAACAATAAAAATGACTGTAAACAAAACATTAACAACTGTATGATCAACAGAATGAAAAAAGATTGACAGAAATAATGTTGCACAGTGTTTAATGGACCATTTTGGAAATTGTCAAAATCGAGAATGACACCCCACGCACGTGTACGGGGCAACTGCATGATGCATGTGCAAACTATGGAATGTGTTTCGGTGTGTTGATAAACAGACCTGAACGTTCTTTACTAGGATGTCTGTGGTCAAAACATATGTTTGGTCTACTAGAGTTCTCTCTTTTTTTTTAAGAGTATATAAGCATTTATTTTCACTCCAAAAATAGAACATTTCTGTCTCAGTTTTATACTATATGACCGCATCTGCCTGTAGTACCGGTCCGAACAGGTGGTTCATTAACCGATTCACTCTGGCTGTCTCTTGCACTATACACCCATGTCCCAAAACGTCAATGCACAATATTACAAAATAACATGGGCAAAATACAGCCAGAAGACTTACCATTAAACATACACATTGTTTTAATTCTTCCCCAATTCCTAGAAGTGAATATGTGAACCACAACCTATGTCACAATTAGGAACTATAGTGGACCATGATGAATGAACTCTCACCATGAAGTAAACTGTGTAGTGAGACCTTAGTGAACATTCATACCTAGGTGGGGTTACTAAGTGTAACATCCCCACATACCCCGGGGTCCCCACCCCATTACATCTGTATACAGTCCTTCACCATCCCTGATTCACTTTCTTTAGTGAACATTCATACTTAGGTGGGGTTACTAACAATGTAACATCCCCACATATCCCACCCCATTACATCTGTGCACTGTCCCTCACCATCCCTGATTCACTTTCTTTAGTGAACATTCATAGCTAGGTGGGGTTACTAACAGTGTAACATCCCCACATACCCCATCCCATAATATTCCCTAACCATCCCTGATTCACTTTCTTTGTGAACATTAATACACAGTTGGGGTTACCAACAGTGTAATATCCCCACTTACCCCACCCAATTACATCTGTGTACAGTCCCTCACCATCCCTGATTCACTTTCTTTAGTAAACATTCATAGCTAGGTGGGGTTATTAAGTGTAACATCCCCACATACCCCACCCCATAACATCTGTGATCAGCCCCTCACCATCACAGATTCACTTTCATAGATAGGTGGGGTTACTAACAGTGTAACATCCCCATATACCCACCCGATTACATCTGTGCACAGTCCCTCACCATCACAGATTCACTTTCTTTAGTGAACATTCATAGCTAGGTGGGGTTACTAACAGTGTAACATCCCCACATACCCCACCCCATTACATCTGTGTACAGTCCCTCACCATCCCTGATTCACTTTCTTTAGTGAACATTCATAGCTAGGTGGGGTTACCAACAGTGTAACATCCCCACTTACCCCACCCCATTACATCTGTGTACAGTCCCTCATCCCGGATTCACATTATTTGGTGTTCATACCTAGGTGGGGTTACTAACTGTAACATCCCACTTACCCCATCCCATAACATTTGTGATCAGCCCCTCACCATCACAGATTCAAGTTATCTGGTGTTCATACCTAGGTGGGGTTACTAACAGTGTAACATCCCTACATTCCCCACCCCATATCATTTGTTTTCAGTCCCTCATCATCACAGATTCACTTTCTTTAGGTCTCAATACACAAATGTCATCTGCCATTGAAACCCATGTTAAATTGCCCAACTTCAACTGAAGATTGTTGTTGTTAGCACTAATAACATACACCATTGGGAACACACATTATATACTGTTTAAAAAAGTTGGGAAATCTAAAAAGAATTTACAATTGCCAAAATTGTTATGTATATTAACTGTGTGGAATGGTTATATGATAATAGTGAATTAATTGGGCAAACATTACAACTGGTAGTTCAGTATTACAGTAGGTTTTATGACCACCAGAGATCTTGAAGGATGATTGGGGTCAGAAGTGAAATTTGAAAGTTGACCTTTTTTTTATCAGTAAATCGCAAATTCAAACAAACAAAAATGACTAAAAACAAAACATTAACAACTGTATGATCAACAGAATGAAAAAGATTGACAGAAATAAATGTTCCACAGTGATTAATGGACCATCCTGGAAATTGTGAAAATCGAGAATGACACCCCACGCACGTGTACAGGGCAACTGCATGATGCATGTGCAAATTATGGAATGTGGTTCAGTGTGTTGATAAACAGACCTGAACGTTCTTTACTAGGATGGCTGTGGTCAAAACGTATGTTTGGTCTAATAGAGTTCCCTTTTTTTTTTAAGAGTATATAAGCATTTATTTTCACTCCAAAAATTGGAACATTTCTGTCTCAGTTTTTTGCTATATGACCACATCTGGCTGTAGTACTGGTGCGAACAGGTGGTTTCACTCTGGCCATCTCTTGTGCTATACACCCATGTCCCAAAACGTCAATGCACAATATTACAAAATAACATGGGCAAAATACAGCCAGAAGGCTTACCATTAAACATACACATTGTTTTAATTCTTCCCCAATTCCTAGAAGTGAATATGTGAACCACAACCTATGTCACAATTAGGAACTATAGTAGACCATGATGAATGAACTCTCACCATGAAGTAAACTGTGTAGTGAGACCTTAGTGAACATTCATACATAGGTGGGGTTACTAAGTGTAACATCCTCACATACCCCACCCCATTACATCTGTACACAGTCCCTTACTATCCCTGATTCACTTTCTTTGTGAACATTAATACGTAGGTGGGGTTATTACTGTAAAATCCCCACTTACCCCACCCCATAACATTTATATCTGTGCACAGTCCCTCACCATCCCTGATTCACTTTCTTTAGTGACCATTCATACCTAGGTGGGGTTACCAACAGTGTAATATCCCCACCCCATAATATTTGTGATCAGCCCCGCACCATCCCTGATTCACTTTCTTTGGTGACCATTCATACCTAGGTGGGGTTACTACTGTAACATCCCCACATATTAAACTCGCTGCCATTTCATATTATGTTTATGTCCTGAGTTAAATTATTTTCATTGCTACTGGCTAAACCTTGTGAGAATTGAAAATTATTTCACTCGGCACATAAACATAAAAAATTGAAACTTATTTAATATCCTATAAATACCCCCAACCCATAACATTTGTGCATAGCCCCACGCCATCCGTAATTCACTTTCTTTAGTGAACATTCATAGCTAGGTGGGGTTACCAACAGTGTAACATCCCCACATACCCCACCCCATTACATCTGTGTACAGTCCCTTACCATCCCTGATTCACTTTCTTTAGTGAACATTCATAGCTAGGTGGGGTTACTAACAGTGTAACATCCCCACATACCCCACCCCATTACATCTGTGCACAGTCCCTCACCATCCCAGATTCACTTTCTTTAGTGAACATTCATAGCTAGGTGGGGTTACTAACAGTGTAACATCCCCACATACCCCACCCCATTACATCTGTGCACAGTCCCTCATCATCCCTGATTCACTTTCTTTAGTGAACATTCATAGCTAGGTGGGGTTAGCAACAGTGTAACATCCCCACATACCCCACCCCATTACATCTGTGTACAGTCCCTCACCATCCCTGATTCACTTTCTTTAGTGAACATTCATAGCTAGGTGGGGTTACTAACAGTGTAACATCCCCACATACCCCACCCCATTACATCTGTGTACAGTCCCTCACCATCCCTGATTCACTTTCTTTAGTGAACATTCATAGCTAGGTGGGGTTACTAAGTGTAACATCCCCACATACCCCACCCCATTACATCTGTGATCAGCCCCTCACCATCACCATCACTTTCATAGATAGGTGGGGTTACTAACAGTGTAACATCCCCATATACCCACCCGATTACATCTCTGCACAGTCCCTCACCATCACAGATTCACTTTCTTTAGTGAACATTCATAGCTAGGTGGGGTTAGCAACAGTGTAACATCCCCACTTACCCCACCCCATTACATCTGTGCACAGTCCCTCATCATCCCTGATTCACTTCCTTTAGTGAACATTCATAGCTAGGTGGTGTTATTAACAGTGTAGCATCCCCACTTACCCCACCCCATTACATCTGTGTACAGTCCCTCATCATCCCTGATTCACTTTCTTTAGTGAACATTCATAGCTAGTTGGGTTACTAACAGTGTAACATCCCCACATACCCCACCCCATTACATCTGTGTACAGTCCCTCACCATCCCTGATTCACTTTCTTTAGTGAACATTCATAGCCAGGTGGGGTTAGCAACAGTGTAACATCCCCACATACCCCACCCCATTACATCTGTGTACAGTCCCTCATCATCCCTGATTCACTTTCTTTAGTGAACATTCATAGCTAGGTGGGGTTACTAACAGTGTAACATCCCCACATACCCCACCCCATTACATCTGTGTACAGTCCCTCACCATCCCTGATTCACTTTCTTTAGTGAACATTCATAGCTAGGTGGGGTTACTAACAGTGTAACATCCCCACATACCCCACCCCATTACATCTGTGTACAGTCCCTCATCATCCCTGATTCACTTTCTTTAGTGAACATTCATAGCTAGGTGGGGTTACTAACAGTGTAACATCCCCACATACCCCACCCCATTACATCTGTGTACAGTCCCTCACCATCCCTGATTCACTTTCTTTAGTGAACATTCATAGCTAGGTGGGGTTACTAACAGTGTAACATCCCCACATACCCCACCCCATTACATCTGTGTACAGTCCCTCACCATCCCTGATTCACTTTCTTTAGTGAACATTCATAGCTAGGTGGGGTTA
>NW_024532446.1:0-5093 GCF_016097555.1 Gigantopelta aegis
CACCATGCAAATATTAAGATTAACATGAATGAAATATTAGAATGTCTTCTAAAGCATCCATTAAAATGTATATATGAAGCGAAAAGAAAACACAAAATCGTATATCAATACAAACCATATTTTGACTAACTTGTTATTAAGGTACTGCATTGACCACAGTGCGACAGCATGAACGTTTTCTCTTGTCAGTCTAAACATATGAAATTGTGCAAGCAAAGCCGTAACTAGTTTTTTTGTGGTCGGGGGATGGGGGGGGGGGGGGGGGGATTTGACTTCGCCTAGACAAGGACCTTAAGGCGATGTAAATGTCGCCTATTAAAAATGTGACCTCTTGTTTTCAACAAAGTCATGGATGGATGTTGACGAACTTGAAGAACATCTATTTATAGATACTAATTAAGTGTTAAGTATATGAGAGTTCGAAGTGACACTGGCGCCACAAAAATATTAAATATATAGTGTGTATACCGACGCCTCACTTTTATGACAACAAATGTAAAATAACACGAAGATGTGAATATAATTTGATCAACTCTATTATAAAGGCATCGTAATTAGCATTCAGGGTTTTATTTGAAACTATTATGGTAACTGTCTGTTATTGTGTATTTCCCTTGGACAGATCCACTCAGCTGACCCATTGGACAAGGTCTCGTTCCAACGAGTATTCCATAATTGGTATAATGATCAATAATGCCCTATTTTGTATTCAATGTATAAAAAACCCCGCTGCTTACCAGCAAGAGTTGGTTGCCAGTTTAACGACAGGCCATCTTAGTGTCCCCTCTCTAATTATTTACATCTTAGACTTAGACTTAGACTTAGATATGTTTTTAACGTGCCCATATACCTCTATGGTTTCGGGCACGCTATTTACATCAAACAGTACTAGCTCTTGGTGAGAAAATCAGTTTGCCAAATTATCTACAAAACTTTGAAGGAAAGGAGAAATCCATCGCATTTTCCAATAAAAATATTTATCATTAAAAGAAATTATTTCGCCAAATTGAAATAAAATTCAGCAAATGCTTTACAAATTAAAAGTTGGCGTGTTTGCCGAGTGATAGAGCTAGCCCTTCATCCTTTGTCACAATTCATTTCAATTTATTTTCGTGCTTATATCCAACCAAGCACGCTGTCCTGGGCACACACATCTCAGATATCTGGGCTGTCTGTCCAGGACAGAGAGTTAGTTGTTAGTGGTTAGTGTGAGAAAAGAGGGTATAGTGGTCTTACACTTACCCAATCGGTTGGAGCCGGTACCGGGCTACGAATCCTTTGCCTACCAGCCAATGGCTTAACCACGACACCACCGAGGCCGGTTTTGTCACAATAACACGATAGATACTGAACAGTGTACAAGGGTGTCGCTAAATGATTTCCGTTCTGTTATACTGGTCGAGGTGAGAGGTATTTCGGAAGCAAACTGCATGACCACTTGAATTATGTAGGAATGACACAGTAGCTATCCATCAATGTTAATCAGTAGTAGTTGTCTTTGAGGTTTTTCGCTACTCGGTGGCCAATTTCACAGAAGTTTACGTCTGCGAATAGCAGTTATACCGGGAATATATTTACAAGTGTTCGACCATCTATTGCACGAAGAAAATTACACCATTACGGAAGATGGAGCATTTAAGAACGAAATGAAATGAAATATGTGTACTCCTAATTATATATATTGTACTATAACAGTAATACGAATTGCGGTTTAGTCGTAGATCTACGTTTACGTGCAAAACTAGACTTTAGTAAAATATATATATATATATTGGTATCGAATATAAAAGGTTTTTAATAAATGGAATGACAAACACGGTACCAGTTGTTATCAGATTTGTTCACAGACTAGTAAGGTAATGCATTAAACGTTATATCAACGACACACACACACACACACACACACACACACACTCTCTCTCTCTCTCTCTCTCTCTCTCTCTCTCGCTCCTTTTTTCTAACTTCTAACTTTACATGGTATTACATCGCATCATATAGTAATGATTATCTGATTATCAGGTCTCTGAAAGATAATACTGGCAAAATAAGTAGAGACATTATAATTTGTTTTCTCCATTTTCAAAGTCGCACATTAATTTGCTCCCTGTAAAATAGGCTGTAATGCAATAAGGCGCACATTAATTTGATCCCTGTAAAATAGGCTGTAATGCAATAACGCAAAACGTTTTGGAAACATATCATTGGTTTTATACTTTCAAGTGATGGTATTATTGATACTACATGTTAACAAAATAATGTTTTAAAGTATCATTTGATGTCATGGAAACTCTTGTTTAGCAAAATATATCGATGCGAATCTCTGGCTACAGAACTGTATCATTTTGAAATATAACAATAAAATAAAACTTATGTAATGCATGTTATGGAAAAATCTCCATTTTTCCAAAATTATATTAGTAAAGCAATAAGCATTTTATAATTTTCGTAAGAGTGTCTTTTTCCACAATAATGTGTTTTAATACTTTTCACATTATATATTATATGCTGTTAAATTTACTGTTGAATTCAGATGTGAACGAATGTAGGACCGGAGAGAGTCCATGCGACACCAATGCTGACTGCAAGAATACACCTGGATCGTACACATGCACCTGTCGAGATGGATATACTGGAGATGGACGAACATGCACATGTAACAGAAGTCGAGACCTTCCTGCGAAGCAAGTATTTTGAGTAGCTGGTAACAGTCTATATTATACAATGTACACCTGTAACCCCCCCCCCCCCTCCCCCAAACAAACAACATCTTCCCCAAATAAAAAAAGGCAACAAAAAACAAACAAGAACAAAACAACAATAAAAAACCCAAACACAGACACGCCTACCCCCCAAAAAAACCCACAACAAAAAACCCCACCCCCGAAAAACAAACAATAAAACAAACAAAAAACCAATAAAGAACTTTCATACTCAGTAAGCATTTCTATTCTTTTTAAAATTAAATGGAATAACAAACACGGTACCAGTTGTTATCAGATTTGTTCACAGACTAGTAAGGTAATGCATGAAACGTTACACACACACACACACACACACACACACACACACACACACACATACACACACACACACACACACACACACTCGTCATGGGCACGCAAACACACACACACATATGTATACAATACAGACGTCATAATTATACATATACATAGAAAAAGTTTGTTTTGTTTAACGACACCACTAGAGCACACTGATTTGTTAATCATCGGCTATTGGATGTCAAACATTTCGAAAAAGAGTAGCCCATGAAGTGGGGACAGCGGGTTTCCTCTCAATATCTGTGTGGTCCTTAACCATATGTTCGACGCCATATAACCGTAAATAAATTGTGATGAGTGCGTCGTTAAATAAAGCATTTCATTCCTTCCTTCCACATCATTTATTGTAAATAGTTATCGTGTCTTATACTGAAAATGAGATCACGAATTCTGGATGAGAATCGACTATATTATTCAAGAACGTCCATGGTACATTCTTCAAACTTTCTTAATCGAGTGCATGTTTGATTATCGATATAAAAAATTTCGTATCTGGAATAAAAAACATATACAATATCCCTTGTTGCTAGGTGATATATATTTTAAATAATACTAAAAGATCACATCGCTGTTATATAAAACGATCTATCATATTACATAACATTCATGTCAATAAACAAAACAAGTAGCATTGTTGTATTTTTGTTTATCTACATTTGTCATGATTGATAGAAAGCGATCAAAACTGACAGAGTCAACTGCAGCATTTTCCGACATAAAACGAAACGAAAATAACCAAACGACAGCAACAGAAGATGTGGGTGTTGACAACACAGATGGAGGTTCCCAGTCTACAATTTCCAGTCGTTCATCGGAGCAAACCAGACAAGAACCTATAGGAGAACCCGATGAGCAAAACGCACCAACAATGCCAGAAAACAGCCAACTAGAAGCAAACCCGTACTACGAGTTGGATGTAGGTGCGACTGATCAGCGATCTTCATGTGAGAAATTAAATGTGCAAAACCGGAACGAGTATTTTTTATATGCAGCTATTATTCATTCCAGTCATATATATATATACATATGTGTGTGTATATGTATATACAGTCGAACCTGGTCTAACGGTCACCTGTACATAACGGTCACCTGCCTATAACGACCACTAAAAATCCCCCCAATGCATTTCCTTCCTCATTTGACCCGTACATAACGGTCACCTGTCCGTAACGGCCAGCGGTCACCATTTTTCACCCAAAATCACAGGTTGAACCTGCTATAACGGTCACAAGATGATCGTCGTAAAGACGTTTTTTGGTTTATGTTTTTACCCTGGTTATGTCTTTACTTTTTCAATCATCGTAAAAATTATAAATTAAATGTGTTTATATGGCCATGTCTGTAGCTTTGGGTTTATGTTCTGTCAAAGTAAAGTTCCATTGTAATTCTCTGATCGTAACTGAAAAACAAACGGACACTCAGTAACTTCCGTGACACGCAGTTACTGGTGGTGTAATTCGATTGGTTCTCAGCATCCTCACTGAATAGTAGACGACTTCCCATTGGCTGTACATAATGTAATCTGTATGTATGGTCACTCTATTTGAGTCTCGAGAAACTAAACAAATGAGGTATTATGTTAGGTGTTTCATTGTTTCTAGCCAGACATGATTGGTAAATAAATATGAATTGCTGAAGGCGGCGGTCATTGAAGATGTTCCGTGTTCGGATTATTTAAGCGACTCCTGATCTTATTCAGCTGTAATCAACGATCATACTCCATTGAAGGATTAGCGGTGACATGAAACAAACAAATGAGTCAAACATGCCACATGGGTAATAACCTTCAATTACACAAAATATCTTCTGCAAGTCAATGTCAGTGTTTGCGAAATGTATTAACGAATACGTTTGTATGCAAAATGTCAGCGAAAAATTGTACTGCTTTAACGTTAGAACAGAGAATCGACGCTATTAACAAATCTGAGAAAGGCAATTTAAGTGCGCGAAATATCGCCGATCATTTTGCTGTAGGACGTTTTCAGATTAATTCTATTTTAAAAAGGAAAGCTGATGTTCTGGTCAATTTTG
>NW_024532447.1:0-5359 GCF_016097555.1 Gigantopelta aegis
AAAATGTGAACACATTTTTCTGTAGAAATTTGAAATTTAAACATTACCTGCGTTAAGCACACCCCAAAAAGATGGGTAGAAATTTGTAACCTAAACAGTACCTGTGTTAAGCATGCCCCAAAGAGATTGGTAGAAATTTGGAACTTAAATATTACCTGTGTTAAGCACGCCCCAAAGAGATGGGTAGAAATTTGGATTTTAAACATTGCCCGTGTTAAACACGCCCAAAGAGATGGGTAGAACTTTGGAATTTAAACATCACCTGTATTAAGCGACCCATTTTGTAATATGTACCCATTTTGTAATAAAAAACGACCCATTTTGTAATATGTACCCATTTTGTAATAAAAAACGACCCATTCTGTAATAAACGTAGGTACCCATTTTGTAATAAAATCGGACCCATTTTGTAATAATAAATAGGTGCCCATTTTGTAATTAAAAAAATGCCCATTCTGTAATAAAGGCTTAAAACGTCAGATTACAACATAGGTGTAGGCCTTTGTTTAATATATACAAAGTGAAATAATATTAAACTTTGTGTTTAGATTTATTTCGATGGTCGATGGTTCGCCTGGGATACGAAATTTCTAACGCTAACCCTATAAATATACATTGTTTTCTTGTTCCAACCAGTGCTATTCGGTTGGGGTATGAAGAACCAAGTATGTTCTACAGCTGTGTATCAAAAATAGTAGCTTGTGTGGGTAGTCTGTATCATAATTATCGGAACAGCAACAGCTGATTAAAATACTTTGTGATGTTAAAGAAGCATACATTAAAGATTTAATTAATATTGATAAGTGTATTAGTTTGGCATAAAAATTATAAGTTAAGGCACTCTCTTGTCTAAAAGCATACTAGTTGTCACTTTTCTTTTATACTGTTTGTGAATGTAATACTTTTATGCATGTAGGTAACATTTAGTTTATATATTTCATTGTATTATTACCTAACATGAAAACCAAAAGCGTTAATATGGAGAATAGTGGTACTTTCGGTGATCATATCACCCTGCAGCGAGCTGCGCAATTGTTCTTTGTGAACATTTTAATATTTTCTAGTCTCGGACCTCATGCAACAACCTTACTATCTCCCTCAACTCATTTTAATCCAGCATTGCCAACACTCGTTCTTGGTCATATTGCTGAAGGTCACGGGGAACATTACGTCAGTTTAAGTAATTCAGCCGAAATAGTTCATGACACTATACATCGTTTACAGTCTGACGATGATTCTATATTAGATGATGATCACGAGTATCCTTCTCTTGTAACACATTCCACACCAGTAACTGACGGTGATACAGAATGTCTAATTAGCAACACCGGTATAATTAATGCATCTAACAAAGGGGAGTGCGGTGACGGACAGGCTTTACCAAACGAGATTTTTAAGGAAATCATTAGATGGTGTATGTATGATGACTGTCACATGCTCGGAACGTTTAATAGGGTATCCACAGGACTTAGAAAACTGACAGAATTTTTCTTACCAGAAATACACATTGACGATTTCTTAGCTGAACGACTGCGTTTATGTGGCGCACTTGTAAAAGTTATAAGTGTTCAGAAATTAATTAGATTTTGCGGGTAAAAACAGTGGGCTTGGCCTGAGAATACGACAGTTATTCTCACAAAACCGCAGATGGTACAGTGCCTGGTTGGTTGTTTCCGCGTTATATTTTGGGAAATTTATCATAAACGATATATTTTGGAAATGATCGAATTTCTTACATTTTTAAATTCATATTATTCATCATATGGTGGTTACGATCACTAATCATTATTCTATTTCGGCAGTCCTCTAACGACATCCTGCTTCTGCATAATAATAATGTTAGAATAAGTTGTATTGGGAAAAGAAAATTATAAATTTTACGCAACCAAACGGACGCTCTCTCTCTCTCTCTCTCTCTCTGTTTCTGTCTCTGTCTCTGTCTCTCGCTGTCTCTGTCTCTCTGTCTGTCTGTCTCTGTCTCTGTCTCTCTCTCTCTGTCTCTCTCTCTCTCTCTCTCTCTCTCTCTCTCTCTCTCTCGCTCTCCCCCCTCTCCCTCCCTCCCTCCTCCTCTCTCTCTCTGTGTTTGTGTGTCTATTGTTTATTCTATCCGTGTGTGTCTCTGTGAATATATATTTTTGAAAACAGGGTTTTTTTCCCATGAAAAGTTTCATTATTCAAGGAGAACTTTTCTTTGTTAGAAACGATGACAGTTTGGTTTTCTTTTCGCAACACAGGTCTGTCTGTTTCTCTCTCTCCCTCACTGGTTCTCTGTATGTCTCATTCTATCTGTATCTCTGTCTATATTGCTTTCTCTGTATATATGTCTGTCTGCCTGCCTGCCTGTGTCTGTCTGTCTGTCAGTCAGTCTCTCTCTCTCTCTCTCTCTCTCTCTCTCTCTCTCTCTCTCTCTCTCTCTCTCTCTCTCTCTCTCTCTCTCTCTCTCTGTGTGTGTGTGTGTGTCTGTGTGTCCATCTTTGTATTTATCTGTGTGTGTCTCTGTGAATATATAGTTTTGATAACGTTTTTTTTTTCATGAAAATTTTCATTATTCAAGGAGAACTTTCCTTTGTTAGAAACGATGACAGTTTGGCCAACAACTTTCAGTTCTTTTTGCAATACAGGTCTGTCTGTCTGTTTCTCTCTCTCCCTCACTGTTTCTCTGTATGTCTCATTATATCTGTATCTCTGTCTCTGTTTCTCTCTGCTTATCTGTCTGTTTTTCTCTCTGCTTGTCTGTCTGTCTGTCTGTCAGTCTGTCTGTCTGTCTGTCTCTCTCTGTGTGTGTGTGTCTGTGTGTCCATCTTTGTATTTATCTGTGTGTGTCTCTGTGAATATATAGTTTTGAAAACAAGGGGTTTTTTTCCAGTTCTTTTCAAAACATACGTTTATTTTTCAGTGAATTCATACATATATAATAATATTTTGTGTTGACTTCAGGAGTACCTGTACATGCTTATAATTTATGTAAGAAATAAACCGGTTTTGATACACAATGTTCCTTATCGAAATATTATTAGCACATTTATGAATTAACTTAAATAGTTCCTATTGTCATGCATAAGGGATAGTTCATGTTCAGTTACTACGATTTAACATTTCCTGACACTTCTAGTGTCTCACATGGTATATTTTTAATCTATGGGATCGTTCAGTTAGTTGTGCAGCAATTTATTCAAATACATCAAATCTTATTCAAAATTCTGTAATATTATTACAGTGTATATATTTAAAATGTTCATATTTATGGGATTATTAGCAAATGTATATAGAAGTTTAGAAAGAAATATATATATATACCTAATATTGCCGGTAACCATAACAAAAGAAGAATAAGAATAAGAAAGGCAAGTGTGGGTAGTTATATATATATATATATATATATATATATATATATATATATATATATATATATATATATATATATATATGCATTCAAGACCGCATATGAGCACATAGTCAGGCGGCAAACTAAAGTACAGTGTAAGCGGTAAATCGGTTAATGGACAGTACCTGTACACAATAATTGTAGAATTAACTTCCACAACCATCGGCTGAATGACCACATGTGTTTTATGTGTATTGTTCACTTTCTCGTGGTGGGTGGGGGATGGGGTAGGGCGGCTGGGGGGTGTGCGGAGGGAGTGTCAGTGGGAAGTCACTTTTTGACGGATACTAGTTTGAGTGTATTTCAGCTTAAGTAGTTGTTGATTAAACCCACTGTTTTTAATCAGCTGCTACGGCTTTTACAACACATTCATGTAGGTTACTTTCTCTTACACATATCTACACTTAGATTATAATGTAACAGTCGTGGCGTAATGGGGGGGGGGGGGGGGGGGGGGGAGAAGGAACTGGTTGGAACGGCAAAAAGCCCAATCGATGTGTTCACCGAGGAGGTTCTATCCTGTTACCCAAGTCCCCCAGGCGAACGTTCAACCGATTAAGCTAGATCCCGCCCCGATCGTGATAGATAATACCACACGATGGGTTACGAAAAACAGCAAGGATATTTTATATGCACTTTTCCATAGTCAGGATAGTACATACCAGGGCTTTTAGTATACCAGTTTTAGGGTACTGGTTGGAACAGACACAAAACCCAATTTGTGTGTCCACAGAAGTTCGATCCTGCGACACAAGCACCTCAAGCGAGCGGTCTGGAGTAATGGATGAACGGAAAAACTGAATAGGTTTACTTACAGAATCAACCTTAAGACATATTCGTACCCCTGACGAACTCCCAACCACTGAAAAAACATCAAAACACAAAGTTTAAAATTATTTCAATTTGTATATATTTAACATCTATGTCGTATTCTGACGTTTTAAGCCTTTATTACAGAATGGGCATTTTTTTTATTACAAAATGGGTACCTATTTTTTATTACAAAATGGGTCAGATTTTATTACAAAATGGGTACCTACGTTTATTACAAAATGGGTCGTTTTTTATTACAAAATGGGTACTTATTACAAAATGGGTCGTTTTTTATTACAAAATGGGTACATATTACAAAATTGGTCGTTTATTACAAAATGGGCCTCAACACACGCCCCACAGAGATGGGTAGAAATTTGGAACTTAAACATTACCTGTGTTAAGCACACCCCCAAATAGATGGGTAGAAATTTGGAACTTCACCCCAAAGAGATGGGTAGAAATTTGGAACTTAAACAGTACCTGTATTAAGCACGCCCCAAAGAGATGGGTAATACTGTTGTATTCATTACTGTTGGGTAACAATGGCAATTCGTTCTCGTTTTATGAGGAACAGCAGATGTCCAGTTGTCACAGACTGAAATGATTAAAATAATCTTCTGGTCTTAAGCACGCCCCAAAGAGATGAATAATACTGTTGTATTCATTATTGTTAGGTAACAATGGTGATTAGTTCTCGTTATATGCGAAGCAGCAGATGTCCAGTTGGAAGTATGGTAAATCAAAGAAAGGGGAATGTACTCTGGTTCGTGTTTGGGCGAGGGGAGTTCCATAAATTAACGGGCATAACCCACAAATAAATAAAAAAAAGTTAATCATCCCATTATTGCTTGAAGTTTGAAACTTCACCCCAAAGAGATGGGTAGAAATTTGGAACTTAAACAGTACCTGTATTAAGCACGCCCCAAAGAGATGGGTAATACTGATATTATAAATTTATATATGCCTACATTATTTCTGTTACGTAGGAAAAATAAGGGAATATTTGACATTTTTGTTTATGGTGAGCATACTATATTACCTACCCTCAAATATGTCTGCATATCAACTGAAAGGTTTCACTCAATATTAACATCATCGTCCGATTCATCATCAAGGAAACATTTGTGTCTTTGATGATAAAAAGACGCCATTTTGCAA
>NW_024532448.1:0-6081 GCF_016097555.1 Gigantopelta aegis
ACGGGAAAAAACATTTTTATAATGGCTTGCAAAAAACGCAACGCAGATTGTTCCCCTTTTAAACCTTGAAAACTTGAATTGTACGCATTTTCGAGAAATAAGCATTAAGCCAAAAAATGAATTTTTTTACTCAGGACCATGCCATAAAGGTGTAGTTATTTTGGTTTAAAATAGTAATATTATAAACAATTTTAATGTAATAGTTACCGTTTTCAAAATCGGTTTTACGCTTTTGAAGGAACACAAAAGTGAAATAGCTCTCTCAATGTGGGTTAAAAAAAAGGAACAAGTTTTGGGTTTTTTTTGTTTAACGGACACCACTGGGAGCACATTGATTAAAATTATCAGCGGCTTATTGGATTGTCAAACATTTGGTAAGTCCTTACCGTATTTCAAAATCCAAAAACAAACAACCCGCGTACATTTTCCCTAATGGCAGCCAAGGGATATTTTCTATGCACTTTCCACAACAAGACAGGACAAGCCACATACCACGGCCTTTGGTCCAGTTGTGGTGCAAACTGGATGGAACGAAGAAAAACACTATCACCAGCTAAATGAATCACCGAGGTGGTTCAATTTCTACGGACACCGCACCAACCTCAAGCGAGGCACTCAACCCGACTGGGGATCTTTTAAATTCCCCCCCCCCCCCCCCCCCCCCCTACCCCAATGTTGTTGTTGGACGCCCATAACATGTAAAAATGCATCCTTAACATATATATGCCTAACCATAGTTTTTATGGATTTTTTAGTTTTTATTTCTTGGTTAAATACAATATCAAACAACAATACCAAAGAAACAAAAATAAATCAGCCGGAATTAATTAGCCCCCTAAAATATACACACAACAAATCACACCCAGAACAGACCAAACAATCCAAACATCAACAACACAAACCAAAACCCACCTGTGTGGGACAAAAATACTAAAGAATAAAACAAACGACAATAAAGAAAACAACTTAGGTTCAAATTTCTATTTTGTTTTTACCTTTTTAACTAAACGACAACGACAATGACCACCACAAGCAATCAACCACACACGACCCACCCCGATACCACCTGCTACAGTGCTGCAACAATATCGAAAAAAACGTAAATTGAAAAATTCAACCATCACAATTCCCTGCAAAGTCATTTCAATTAGTTTTTAAGCGGCGGAAAGTTTTTTTTTTTTGATTAAAACGACAGAATATTAAAATACTACGAAGATGCAGTTTCCCTTGGTTTCTAAAAAATATTCCGACATAGTTTTTCCAGCAAGAACTGTTTTTACAAGAGACATGTGGCTAAAAAAAACTATGTTTTTCTAAGTGGTTCCCCACACGACACATAACCCCATTTCAAAAACACCAATGTGCAAGATCACCTTGGAGCAAAAATGGGGAAACTGGTTATGTGGAAGCCGCGAACCCCCCTAGTCCACCCCCCCGAAACCCTTTCCAACGACTTGGGTACTCCCCAAGCCATTAGGACATACAGAGAAATCATATACACAAACTGTAAAACGGGGGTAATATTCCCCGCTGGGGTTTGGTAATTTTCGCGTTTTTTCGCGGGGGGGGGGGGGGGGATTTTAATTTGACCGGCGAAAATTAAACTCACGCGAAATATTAATAACTAGTATCATCTTTTAAAAAAAAAAATAACACCCAACAAAAATAAGGTTAAACACATTTCTTTACTCCAACAAATTTGTTTCAAAAAATTAAAAAATCAACACTGGTAATATCCATCGAATGCTGCTGCAACCAAAATAAAAAAAAAAAACAATAAAAAAAAAAAAAAAAAGAAAAAGAGTCCACCTCCAAGTACTACTACTACTACTTACTTACGGTGTAGCAGCTGTATACACGTGTTTCTTACTCCGTCACTATTTTCTAGAAGAACCAGCCTTTACGAAAGCCACTCACCACAAGGCGTGTCCCTCTTTAAAAGCAACCCGTTCCTGCAACATGAATTAACCTCTGGCATGAATGCGGGGGTTTTTTTTCATGTTGCTCGTTCGTTCGCAAATCAACAGATAATTGTTTTGAAAAAAGGTCACCTCGCCCCCTTCGGTATCTTCAATTTCGAAAATCTGGTCTTAAATCTGGTTAATAACAACTTCATTTGCATACCAGTTTTTTTTGAAAAACATTGTTTCAGTTCGTCTTTGTAATCCTTTCAATTCCAACTGACAGACCAAGTGTTTTTTGTAGTCTGTTATGTTACAACCTGCCTTGCTCACAAAGACACATTTGAATGTTTGTTGTCAAATGTTAATTTTGTTCAACCATCCGTGTTTTGGTCCTGGGTGCGCTCTAAAAAAAACGTTAAAAAAATTGCCAACCCTTTTTTGGGGTCACTTGGCCAAGCCTAGCTGCTTCCAAGCTTGTTTCTCCCTAAATGAACAAAGATAGGTATCCAATTTTTCGTGCTGATGAATGTCCCCTTCGCCCCCCCCGGAAACTTGACTGTCACCCCCCCCCCCCCCCGTGTGACAGGGGGGGGGGCGATGCGTTTTCCCCCTTACCATTAGTCAATCGGGGGGGGGGGGGGGGGGCGGGGAGAGGGGGAGGGGGGCAGGGGGGCCTGGGGGAGAGGTTGGGGAGAAGTGGGGGGGGCTAATGGGGGGGGGGGAGAGAGAAAAAACTCGCCCGTCGTTGACACACAGCCAGTAGAAGACGTGATTTTTTTTGAACGTTTCGGTTCTGTCGATGCCGGTGATTGTCCACCACTTGTTTACTGCCCTTCTCGTTCCATGGTCCACACTCTCCACCTGAAAAAGCAAATTTACACCCCTCTGGTTCCAGTTTTTGATGATCATCTCCATTGGGAACTGTTGTGCCTCCTTTTCGGCAGTCCATTCACTCTGGTTACAAAGGGACTTTATGCTATCAACAAGTCAGCTGGAAAGTTTTTCCTTTTCTTCGAATCTTTGTTTGTTTCCTCCTTTCTTTTACAATTACCCCCATTCTATCAGAATTGATTTTGGCCAGGGTTTACTTTTCACATTTATCAATGGCCTCCATACTTCTGCAGTCGATTTTTCTGTCCCGAACTTTTGTCACAATGGCCTTCAATGCCACCCAATAACTTTCTTGAAAAAATTTACAATTCCCACCCGATAAACGAACTTTCACGTATCCGGGGTCCTGTACTTTTCCAATCTATTTTTTTTTATACCCCCAACATTGGCAGTGGACCCCATTGTACCATGTTTTTCCTTTTTTGGATAAATTGTCGATATCGCGTGCCATAATCAGTCTGTTTTCATCTCTTCCGTAGGGTATAAGCCTGATTTGATTGACCGACTGGTACTTTCAATAATATTTTTTGCCAGTGTCGCCGACAGTGTTTTTTGGCAAATTTTGTTGGTCAGTATATACTAGGGGGCTAGTTTAAGCATACATTTTTGCTCTCTGTTTTTCTGAATCGTACATTTTCATAGTCACCACGTTTTTTCTTTTCTTTTCCGATTTGTTACAGAGTTTAACTTTATCAACTGCAAAAAATCATTTGCGGACTGGTTGATACTGAACAAATCTTCAATCGTTGAACACATTAAGGGGGTCGGGGGTAACACCAACAGTTTTTTTCAGGCTTTACTAGCAATTGTTTTTTTTTTAACCAATGTAGAATTTGGGGGGGGGGGGGGGGGGAAAAAAAACCTGCCATATTTAATGTTACGGGACTTTTGTGACAGAACCTTGAAAACTAAAATATTTTTTAACAAACATTTTTCTCAGTCAAATTCTTGTATATTAATTCGTAAAAGTAAAAAACGTTCAGAAACTTAGTTACAAATCCCCTGCTAGTTTTATCTGACCCATCGAAATGACCGACTCCCATTCCGATGTCTTGACTATAAGCCTAATCCGTGTGGTACTTTGAAGAAACGTGTGGGTACACAACCAAAATAGATACGTTGGAGACGTTTTCAAACAACTGAAATTTATTAATTAGAAAACACTTATGGGAGAGTTGATTAATCCCACATTCGAGATTACAGTCCTTCATTGCTGCCATGATCCCCCAAGCCGGCCACTCGAGATATAAAACTCATGTGGAATTGTACCACTTGGTTATCGGTCCAAAATAACTATTAAGGCTAAGTCAGTAACAGTTTTCTTTTATCTTATCTTGTGGATTTAAAAAGTATGCATAGTATTGGCATTTGTTCTTTTTTTCATTCCTTATTTCCTTTCCTTCCTTTTTACTGACTTGGAGGAAACACCCCAAACAAAAACAAACAAAACTTCGACTACGCGGGAAAAAATGCACTACAACCGCGAATGGTTATAATTGACTGGTCGTCCGCGGAATCATTACCAAGTCGTATTTACCGTAATATTTAAATGTTTTAAGTCCAAGCTTTGGCGATTATTGCTTGTCGCCAAGAACAAAAATTTAATAAACAAAGCTTTTATACTGTCGACAATAGTCTGAAAAATGTGTACCTACACACACCCCCTGCCGACGCAAACGTTTCTACCATCGAAGCAAAACTGGAGATAGACGCGACTGTCCCCCGAAGGGTCTTTTCCCCCCCCCTACACACCCTATCGATTAACGTCGAAAAAAGATTATCACTCGAGTTGACACGTTAATGGGTAGGTGTTTGTGGCCCCCCCCAAGCGAAAATGTTCTACGGACTGCATCATTAGCCCCGTTGAATAGTGTGTAATATCTTGTTGAATACCAATACAAAAACGTATTACACGAAAGTTTTTTTCGGATCAAGTGTTTTGAAACAATTTGAATAAAGTATTGAAACTGCAAGTGCCCCATGCAAGGTGTGTGCAGTGGGTTGTCATATTGTTTGCCATTGATAGTTTTTTTTATGTTTTTTAAATAAGACTAACCTTGAAAGTGTCCAAAGTATCCCTTAATTTTTGCATAACCTAAATTAAGTACATTAAATATATAGGTGAATCAATTAAACGATTTGCAACAAGGACACACCCCAAAAAAAATTAAATGGTAATTCGGGTCCTTCTGATATTGTATCCATAGACGGTTAAAAACATTTTATTTCTTATAGCAATAAAGTCGTCGGTGACCCCGAACACAAAATGATTTGCCTACTGGGTTGAACTGTAAAAAAACAACAACAAACAGTAAGTTTTGGACCATACATTTCGAGTATTAAGTTTTATCATTCCAAACAACACAATAATAGTTTTTTGTAACATAATACTGGGGTTAACCGCTGTTACAGATATTTTTTAAAAATTATTACCTGGACATTGTTTCTGGGTTGAAGTCGACTGATACATCTTGGCGGAAGGTTGAGTCGTGTTTAATATATATAGGTAGCTGTGTAGACCGCGTTGAGCAAAACTGATGTGGGACGTAAAATCAATCCGGGGGGTTGGGGTTGAGCCTTTCACCGAGTTAACAGTTTGGGATGGGTGGACTGGGCTGCTGGCTGAACTGCCATTTTGGTGCCAAATACAACCGAAAACCTCAAACTACCTAGAAAGATAGTGACAGAAGTATTAGATTATTCTTGTTGCTGGGTCATTCTTCTGTCAACATTCATCAAGGATACCTTTTTACCTTTTGGGCCTGACACTAGGTATGCTTTTTCCGCCTGCCTTGTCCTTTTTTTCCGTTGGGAGTTTTTTGTTGTTTCGTTTGTGTTATCTAGCCTGGATATATCAGGAGATGTTGGGGGGGGGGGGGGGGGGGGGTTGAAACATCGCTTCTGCCCACGGACCACAAAATTCTAGTCTTTCTATGGCATCGTTATTATAATTAACTTATGTATGTGGGCAAAACGGTTTTATATATTTCGCATAAGCCCTAATAAAATCCAAGGAGTAATAAGTAATCTGAATAAACTAGTGTGAAACGAATCCATTCAAAAAGTGCGCCTTTTGTGCACAATACTGGGGGGGGGGTCATGGGACCATTATATAACAACTAGAGTAAGCAAAAATTGAAGAATATTTTTTTAACAAAACGCGTTAGAAAGTCCAAACGTTGAGAGAAATCGAGTAACTACCACAAGCTTATATTCAACAGTGGTTATAGAAATGATTAAATCGTCTGTCACGGGGATGCTATAATACCCTTCAACTGAATAAAAC
>NW_024532449.1:0-6590 GCF_016097555.1 Gigantopelta aegis
TTTAATTTTCGGGGTTTCGGGTAAGTAGTCAGCATCGAAAATATAAATCCTTGAAACTATTTGAAAAATCAACAATTCTAACTAAAATAGGATTGTGAAAACCATACACACTCACAATTACGGAACATTTATTTCCCTGTCATGCACAGGTCCAACGGCTATACCAAGAGAATAGTATAGTCAAAAACAACAAGTTAGATTTTAAACAATTTATTGGGTGGAATCTCACTGTGTGTAGGAATAAAAGTATATTTTAACTTTTGTATATTGTTTTGTCAATGTCCACCCGCACTGTATCGAGCTTCTGGGGTGGATGAATGCAGATTTCACATTTCCTGGTGTATTTTAATTTGCCATAATTCATTGCACATCGGTTTTATCGCCGACGTAACACATTTCGATCTTGAATGTCCGTTACTGAACTTCGCCGTGTGGCATAGCCATGAAAGCCCGCGTGTGTGAATACCATGTATGATAAATTAGACTTTCATGGCGAAAATAAGAACACCGAACAAATTCCGGTTATATCGGTAGTGCGACCCCTTCGTCAGTAGCGCCAACGAATGCTATACATGTACCTCCTGCACCGTACCACTCCCCCGCAACCCCATCAGGACCACATGTTTTGTGCCACAACCCCAACACCCCCCCAGAATGCCCAGTAACCATGACACCCCCACCACAGGGTTAAAAATGCCTGGATTAGCCATGCGGAATTCCCTGGGACCCATTTGAATTCACAATAGATATGGTTTTTAAGAGTTTCTGTTCTGTATATGTTCACCGTACATACTGATTTCAGCACTTTTCCACATACTTGCTATACACAGCCATCTAACATTTGTCAAGCCCATTTACATACTTTGAATTAGACCATCGAACGGAACACAATCGATACGGGTAACGACAACTGCTGCGGCGCAGATGCGAGTTGAAGCGACCGAATTTCGTTTTAAAAAACAACGTACTTAGGGGCAAGGCGGTTTCAGATGGCTAAACACATGTTGAATCATATCATGTAGCAGAACAATAAGAAACAAGACAAAGAAAGGCAAGAGGACAGAACTGTAGAATTGTAGGTTTGTATTACAAACGGTTGTAGATTAAATTGCTGTATTTAGTAAAATGTTGGATCACGGTACCACAGCACAGTCAATACGATCTGTGTAATGTTTGTGTAACCAGACAAAAGTTCGGTCCTGGAGGATGCATAAGGTACTTATATGACGCGTAGGACTAGGAATTGAAAAAATTAACTAACAAGCGCCTGAACGAGCAGTCATATACAAGTAAAATCAATAAGTACACACATCATAATAGATGAAAAGTAGAAGCAGATACAACACACAAGTCTAGAAATAATGACGCATGCGACTTATTTAACGGGAGCAGGTCAACTCGTGCCCCAACGCGGTTGGTCAAGTCCGCCCCACACTGTTAGTGCAACTGCATATCGTTCATCAGTTTTAAAAATTAGGGTAGAGAGGCCACCAGTTAAGGCTAATGTGCATGAAAATTGGTCAATATGCACCACCATCGAGAGTCACCAAAAAGCCTTGCCTGATCATTCATTAAATTAGGCATGACAAGTGCATTGTATAGATTATTATTTATCCTATCTTAAGATCTCCCTAATATAACAACCATTTAAAAATTGATCGTAATAGTGGAGTTTCACTGTAATATTCATAAATAAAATGACATCGATTTTTTATTTTTTCACACGTATTTACGGACAGTTAAGTTTGGAAGCGAGTTGTCCAACCACCTTAGGTGAGTTGGCTTCTGGGGCGAGTATGACCAGCATTCCCTATTTAATACTCGCAGCGTGCATAGAGCCATGATAGCTGTTTGTTTGACTATCGTTGGACATGGCCCAGGTGTTTCCGATTGAACATACGAATACATTTACGTGGCCCGAGGTTTTTCCGAATAGATAATCAAAACCGGCCGAGGCATTCCGAAATGGTTTTAGGGACTGTTCGATATACGGGGAAATGGTCGCTATTATCCTTATATGGGTTTAGTTACGCAGATATTAATAGGAAACCAGTAGAAAACAGTAAAATAAAAAATAACTTTCCGATCTTCTTACAAACATTAGTTATTTGCATTTTTTGATTCATAATACAATATGTTGGAAATGTTCGGTCGCCAAGCGGGCGACCACGTGATAAGGTTTTGACTTGACCAGTGTTCGAGATTAACGGTATCCCGATATCCCGGGGATACCAGAATTTAATTTTGGATACCAGACTTCAATAACCCAGTATCCCACAGGGATACCATATAATGTAAACATTGTTTAGCATTTAGCAATTTTTTAGCAGATTCTGTTTGATTGCCAATTTTACAAATTCCACAACCGATTTCGATTGCGGCATAACAATAGACTGGGAACGAGAACAGTGGTCATCCAAGTTTGTTACGATGTTATTTATGAATATTCATTTGAAGTGGGATACTAAATTCTCAAGTGGGATAAGAGATTTTGAAATGCTAGTATCCAACTGGGATACTGGCCAAAATATTTAATCTCGAACACTGTTGCCCAACGCTATTTTGACCAATGGGCCATGGGCGATCGCAAATCGCGCGACCGTAAAGGCACACCCTGTAAACTGATCAGGAAACCATACAAATTGAAGCTCAATAGTTTTCAGCACACAGTATGTTTCATTCTTCCCGATGTGACCCACTAATATATCTGAACAGTATATGCAAACAAATATTTTATAAATAATACAGGCCTCATGCCAGCTGGCAAAGTGAAGCCAAACTTCTCCTTGATCAACTTGACTTCATCCTGACATTACCTTTAAAAGCGATTATCGGTGTCACCTTGTTAAAAATGGTGACCACTGGGCATTGTACACAGTGGCGGATGAATTGCGAAGGACTTGGAAAAAATATCTATCATAGATCCTAATTAAGTGTTAATTATCTAAAATTCAAAGCGACACTGGCATCACGAAATCATACTCGTCTAGATCGGACCACATCTGTGACTGACACTAAACGTAAAATTTACTACTGACTGTTGAAGCATATATCGTGTAGTAACTATTGTTTATTTTGTATAATGATATATTTATCTTTTTTAAATTAAAATTTAATTTGCTCAATAAAAACTTATTCATAAGCTGCTTATTTCGCATTAATAATTTTAATACTGCCACTTGATCACAAGTAGTACCGTTTTCGTGACACTAATAGAAAGATATTTGTAGACTGACCTGTACATAGAGGATAATAAAGCTCGTGACAAGTGAAAATTATTTCACTCGGGACATAAATTTGATAATAACTGGTACTGAGTTTGTTATTCTATTTAATATCCCAGCTATTTGGGGTTTCTAAAAGCTTTTATTTTCGATATAGCCTACATCGGCTACACGTCCATGTATATAGAAACGACGTAAACTACTTTACTGTTCTGAGTATTGCTTGAACTTTGTATTTTATTCATGGTTCACAGATAATTTTCAAAACCCAGTTCTATATATTCTGTAAAAAAAAATCCATAATGAATTGCATTAAACTACCCTTTTATTACAAGTGACGTCATTGTGTGTGCTTTGCCAAATCATGATGACGTTATATTTAGTACCGACAGTGCGATTGGTTTGTTGGCGTCAAATCGTCCAATAGTAGTGTACGTTAAACCAATGCATGATAATTTCTCAGTGAGAAATTATGATTTTTATTTTCCCCGTTATGAGTGCCTGCTGGGGTAATAAATCAAAATATAAGCCTTTGGCTTGATCATTTGAATGGTAGACCAAAATATTTTCTATAGTGTCTATTTGTTTGGGTACTAATTCTTTTAATTTTTAATGTTTATTGGCTTTTCATTTATGACACATTATTTGTTGGTGACTAGTTTTACATGCTTACAATAAATAAATGCAACATACAGATAAGTCTCAAAATGTGAGACGTACATGGCATATATATTGCCCTATAATTTCTAAATGTTAGATTGGATACTCTCGCATCCCTTTTCTTCAGTTGTGTCCTGTTCAGTGGCATGTTGATGTGTCATCTAACATTCAGATGGGATTCTGTAAAAAGAAAAAAAAATTGAATAAGTTTGGAGCACTGCATGGTGAATATTCATAGGGGACATCTATAAAGTACTCTCACTCTGTTGCTTACTGTATTTAACTAAATAAAAAAAGTGTTTAAAATTTAGAAGATAAATACAAAATATTTTATTAATACCCCCAAAAATAACCCTTAAAATAGTAAAGAATTATAATTCAAAACTGAAAATAACAAGGCCACCTAAATTTTAAAATTTGGTGGGTGATGCTATCTTTAAGTACACCTCGCTTTGTTGATATCTATAGTTTTATCATTTGAAACTAAAAGTAGTTCAATAATATCAAAAGAAATAACCTTGAAAAGAGTCCCAAATCATTATTTGCAAATTATTAATTTTAGCACTCTGATACCAGGCAACTGTTTTAGGCTATTTCAGTTTCAAACATTTCCGAGTGAGAGAATTTTTAACTGGTAAAGGGAGCAATTTTGAGTAAAGATTAAACATATACTCTTCAAAAGAAGAAACGCAAAACCACATTGTCGTAACATTTGGAGAATTGATTTAATTATTGAATGGTGAGTCCGATAATTACCAAATGTTGCAGGATTGTTCACAATTCACTCTAGTCCATTGTGAGTAAGTGATAGGACACACCACCAAGGTCAAGGTCATCGGGAGTCAATACCCGGGTGTGGCCTCCCCGCGTGTGTTGAAAACTGCCTGGCACCGCCTGCCCATTGAAGCAACCAGAGTACGGATGACGTCCCGGGGGATGGTGGCCCACTCGGCCTGCAAGGCTGCTGCCAGCTCGGGCAGGGTCTGGGGCTGTGGTTGTCGCTGTCGGAGGCGTCGGTCCAACTCGTCCCATAGATGCTCAATTGTGGTTCAAATCCGGTGATATCGATGGCAAGGGAAGGACATTAATGTTGTTGTTCTGTAGGAAAGCCGTTGTGAGACGTGCTGTGTGAGGCCTGGCGTTGTCATGTTGGAACACTGCGTTGGCGTTGGCCATAACTGGAACGATGTGTGGCCGGAGGATCTGGTCAATGTAGCCCTGTGCATTCAGGTTGCCCTGCACGGGGGACCAGGTCAGTTCTGCCAGTGTGTGAGATGGCTGCCCACACCATGACACTACCCCCGCCGAATCTGTCCACTTCCTGCACGCAGTTTGCCGCATAACGTTCACCACGACGCCTATACACGCGACATCTTCCATCATGACGTCGGAGCAGAAATCGGGACTCGTCACTGAACCACACCTGTCTCCATCGCAGTTGAGGCCATTGTCGATGAATCTGGCACCACTGCAGTCGGAGTCGACGGTGTTGTGGTGTTAAGATGACACCTCGAACTGGACGTCTGGCACGAATTCCTACCTCACGTAGGCGGGTCCGTACGGTCTGGGTCGGATATCCTGCGCAAACCTGGTATTGCTGCGGCTGTGGAGGTGGCAGTAGTCAATCGTTCCCGAAGGTGGCGTACCCGGATGTAGCGGTCCTGCCCGGGGGTAGTGACCCGTGGTCGACCGGATCTAGGGAGGTCACGTGTTGATCCATGTTGCTGGTAACGGCCCCACAGTCTGGAGATGGTGCTTGGGGACACATGGAATGCCCGGGCAACGGCCGTTCTGGATTCGCCTGCGTCTAGTCGGCCGATGGCATTGTTTCTCTGCGGTTCACTGAGACGTGGCATGTCCTGGATTGTCAACTGTCGGCCAGATACAGAGGCCAGACAAGCGAACACCCTGCACTTTTATACTGGCGGCGGGTTCATGTTGCACGTGCAGACAACGCACGTGCAGTGGTGACATGGTTTGCACGTGGCTGCGTTTTTGCGAATATTCACATTTTGGAACTTTATTGTACAGTAGCTGCGTTTTATCGAATGTAACCGTGGGAATGTGTTTGGGACATGCAATGACCTTATATTCACAAGAGCATGAAACCGGTAGGAAACATAAACTCGGAGTTATAACCCATTTGTACCCTTTTGCGTTTCTTTTTTTGAAGAGTATATAATCCGCAATAAAGATGAAAAAAACCCTATTTGTAAACAAATTATGGGGGGACCAAAATATCTCCCCCGCCACCCCACACAGGCTCCTAACTCGGATGCCCCAGATCATCAATGAATACTATAGTAGTTAATTGTAGGGCTATAGAAGATGTAATGATTACAGTTCTACCAGCACGTCTTAATAGCTAATTTATTATTTGATATTAGTGATATAAAACATCACAATACAAAACCTGAGTAAATACAAGTTTATTAATAACAAAAAAAAGCTTCCACAACCATTCAGAATGATGGTAAAAAAAAAAAAAAAAAAGTTCAAAAACAACCAAAAACCCCTTCCACCTTCATCAAGAACAATGGTTCTCCCCTTCACCTTTACATGATACCGATACGATTATAGAAATAATTGCCAATCGTTCAGTTGACAATCGATGAAAAGTTCCACGTATCTGGGTCAGAACTGTCCAGACATTTGAGTTAATGATCAGATCATGTGTAAGCATTACGGTTCAGGGCGTTTTGCATT
>NW_024532450.1:0-7588 GCF_016097555.1 Gigantopelta aegis
GAAGACAGTGTCATGGGGAGTTTGATGGGGCGGGTTTACATCTGTCAAACGGTACGCAGGTTTCCTAAGTGAGCTCAGCAGGACGGAAACCTCGCGTAGAGCAAAGGGCAAAAGCTCACTTGATTTTGATTTCATACGAATACGACCGTGAAAGCGTGGCCTATCGATCCTTTTTGACGTTAAGAGTTTTAAGCAGAGGTTGTCAAAAAGTTACCACAGGGAAACTGGCTTGTGGCACCAAGCGTTCATAGCGACGTTGCTTTTTGATCCTTCGATGTCGGCTCTTCCTATCATTGTAAGCAGAATTCACCAAGCGTTGATTGGTTCCACCCACTAAAGGGAACGTGAGCTGGGTTTAGACCGGTCGTGAGACAGGTAGTTTTTACCTACCCGATGACAATCGTTGCAACGGTAATCCTGCTCAGTACGAGAGGAACCGCAGGTTTCAGACATTTGGGTTTAGTGCTTGGCTTGATAAGCCAATGGTGCCGAGGCTACCATCGGAGCCGCCGCGCGAATTATGATCTGAACGCCTCTCAAGTCCAGAATCCCCCCGTCTACACCCCCCCCCCAGCCAAGTATTAGGCTAACGCTACTACTTATGATAGGCCCCCCCCTGGAATTCAGACCTCCGGGATGCAGCTTTATCTTTTCTATTCGTTTTTTTTCCTTGCTGTGCGGCCAACGATATGCAGTGCCCGCCTTCGCCGTCCCGCTCGCCCTCGAAAGGCTGCGCGTATTAGCCGGCGCAGCGAGGCCACTCCCGGCTGCCGTCCGAGCCATCCAGCAAGGTGATCACGTTTCAACGCCGACCCACTGTCGGTTTCGAATACCATCCCTAGTGACGGCCTCAGTTTTTTGTCTTAGGAGGTTCGCCTCCTATAATGAACCCGGACGTTCCTCGCCCGACCACCGCTCGCTCTACACCCCCTTCCCCGCCACCCCTCTTCTCGTCCTGCCCCACTTTACTGTTACTATTATGTCCCTTCTCTCCTCTCCCTGTCCAGGCCGGAAATACTGGGGGTGGTCGCGTGATATTAGGCTACGAGTCACAGCCACTTCTACACTGCTGATCTTATGGAGACTGTGTAGACTCGTTGCACCAAGGAGATTATGCCGCACTACGAGGGCACGCCCCTAAGCCACATCCCGCACGGGTCGAACCGACAACTCCGGGCACTTCTGGTTTAACTCCTCGTTACGGCTTCTTCGCCTGTAGCGCTCTGATTGGCATAGTCGACAAGCTGTCTCATTCGCGACGTTTTTGCTTTTGCATTACCTGTTGTTTTTATTCTCTGCTGTTTCTGTTTGTTTCTTTTGACGCTAGCAGTCATCGCGCCCGGGCTGCGTTTTTTCCTTCGGACACACCTCGAGTAAGTACAAGAGTACTTAATCAGAGTACAAGACGTACAAGCCAGTACATCTAGAGATTGAGCTACAAAGATGAGCCAAAAAGACCGCACAAAGAGCCGAACAAGGCATCTTGCAGCACCAAGACCACAAGACCACAAATGATGCTACAGTAAGTTGATTCGCGCACTTTTTTCTAAAAGTGCACAGTCCACAACCGAGTTTTTGCTCTCAACATCACTCGAGACCTTTAGCATTCTAAAGACCACAAAGAGCACAAGACACGAATATGAAGCCATAAGAGTCTGTAAGCAGTATAATATACGAGATACCACTAAGAGTTCTGTCGTATCTACAGCTATAATAAGAGTACCTAATGAAGAGGCTGTAAGGTGACCTGTTGTGCCGGGACGTTCCCTGGTAGCGTAATCCCTCTTGTGGTTTGTTTTTTAGTAGTATTTTTTTTTCTTTATTATCTTCCAGTTATTTTGCTTTTGTTTTTCGGCAGTCTGACGAGCCAGGGAAGATGGATACACTTACCGATTAGTTATAAATATCATAAGCGCATAATAATAAGGAGATCCTAATAAGAGTTTGATAACCTTTATGCTTTAAGAGTCTAATAAGAGCTTGTTAAGAGTTGTAACTCCAACAGTGGATGATGCTAAAGTGATATAAAAGCAAGAAGTGGAAAAACACAGAAAGAATACATATCTTCAGACAGAACCTCGATGACGTCGTAGCCATGTCATAAAATCATGTGGCCAGACGAATCAGACGTCTCGGATCGGGCCCGTCCGGCTGTAGTCCTCACTTGCGATCTCCGAAACTAGCCTTTGACAAGGAGTATGTGTCCGTAACAGTATGGGACACATCACCACAATTTCTCAAGGAGTTTCGTTCGTTCGCCAATGGCGATAAGCCGGCCCTCGGATAGCTATTCAGTTACTACAGAGAGAGCCGTCAACTACGGTATGGACGACACCATAATAAAGATAGAAGTCTTAAAGTGTGTAACCGTTAAAGTTTAACATATAAAGCTTAAGAACGGTTACTCATTACGTTAAGTAGTTAACGTTAAAGTTAACTCATAGTAAATAGTAAAAAAGATAAGTGTAAAAGGTTCTTTGTAAAAAGTAAGATGTAGAAAAATAAATAAATAATAATAAAATAAATAAATAAATAAATAAATAAATATAAAATAAATAAGATACAATAAAATAAATAAAATAAATGACAATAAATAAAATAAAATAAATAAATAAATAAGTAAACATAAATAAACACAAACCATGTATTAATGGTAAGCTCTTTCTGATTGGATACTAAAATGTGAACTCTAGCTCTCCCAATTTGTTTGTATTTTATTAACACGAACTTCATACTCAACATTAGCGGAATCCTATCGGTGGTTCCTTGATTTCTTTTTTCTTTCTTTTTCCCCCGTCCGGAATCCCGCAATGAGAGAAGAATGACAATGTTACAATCATTAATCCAATTCAGATTACCTTTTTTGCATTAATCCTCAATACCAACTGAAAACATTTTCGAAGTCCCTACTCCACGAAAAATATATAACGTAAGTAAATTGAATAACTTTTAATCTGCTAATAAAAATGTCTTGACAATCGACCTATTCTTGTATGCCCTTATATATTTATATGATGAAGCGGTTTCGGTACGATTGCAATATTTAACTACGCACCCTGTGGATGGGCCGCATTTTTTTTTTTTCTGTATTTTTATTATTATTCTTACTTACTACTACTTTCTACTACTACTACTACTACATACTACTATAAACTACTTACCCCTAATACTACTACTAATTCCTACTACTTATACATGTAACTACTAATACTCTCTACTGTCCAGCTTACACAATTTACGAGTTGAAATTCCCATGTTAATATTTATTGTCTGACGCCTTTTTTCCCCCGTGAACCTGGTGATAATATCCCTTATGCCGTTGTCTTTGACAAGATGTGACACGGAGTAGACGAGTGGAATGCGTTTCAATGTTTGGTCGGCAGGAATGGAATGAAAATGGTGTGTCGACTCACTTTACGATGTTTACTGTTCTGCCCTTGTAATTGTGCAATGGAACAAGGGCGGCGACAGGGGTTTTGGCCATGTAGTGACTTTTTTGATTTTATCATATTCAGACTTGAAGTGCGGCATAGTGCACCACAAAGTGTATCGTGAGGATTTGACTATTCCGCATTGCCATTCATAGCCCTAATGTTTCGATTTTTGGGACAAGATTGGAACATTCTGGAGTTGCATAGCTTCGAATTGCATGCTTCGCTTCCGGTGTCCGACACTGTACAATGATATGCCTAGTCTTCAAAATACCCGACTCGTTTAGAGAATTGTCATCGAACAGTGGCGCACGGCCCAACAACTTAGAAACCACTATGTGTTGTGGCTACGCTCATATATACAATGCCCGATTTTGAATGCGCTGTTACTGCTGAACTGGTTGGCATGAACTGACTGTATTTTTGTATTTGCTTTTTTGAACAATCGCTTTTGTTAAATACCACATGCCATTGGAATGTATATACGTCTTTTCGAGAATCGCACAAAATAGATTTTTTTTTGTTTTTTTTTTTGACTGAGCTTGTGGGATTTGAATTCACCCATTTAGGAGACAGATTGTGCGATAGTTTAGGGCAAGCTGTAGCCGTTCAGCATGCTCGCTATCACTCTAGCCATTTGCGTCTATGTTTTCGTCGATTTTTCCAGATTTTCGAAGTTCTTATCATATTATGCCGACACTTAGTAATACCAACAGCAGACGAACCTAGCAGTCTATGCTTTGTGGAATAGCAAAAGAATGGGCCACATACTTGTTGTTTTCCTTACATCGGACCGCTTGTAGCACGGAGCGGAGCGCTGTATTCTACAGCGCCTCCTGTAGTGTTGGAGGATGGATACATGTTACTTTTGCATGTATCTTTCCACCCATATAAAATTGACGATTTCCGCCGAGTTCAAACCTATAGCATTTTTATACTTCCTCGTTCTTTCTCTCTCCCTCGCTTTTCTCTATCTTCTTATTCTCTCTACGCTCTCTCTCTCTACTACTATCTCTATCGGTCTCTCTACTCTCTCTATCTCGCTCTACTGCTCTCTCTCCTCTCTCTCTCCTCTCTCTCTCTCTCTCTTTCTTTTTACGTCTAAGTAATATTATCTTTATGTCCATGCATTTTTAAGCAGTAACGGAGCAAGATTTCCACAAGTGTAAAGCCCTTATTAAAAGCGTCGCCACGCACCATGTTTTCATTCACACTACACACACTACACACACACACACACACATCACACATCACACATTTTTTTTTTCACACACACCACACACACACACACACACACATACTATATATAAAACAAGTATGCCTATATTTTTATTATTATAAACTGGTTTTTTGTTAAAAGGACTTTTAATAATTTGGCCCCTTACACTTTGTTATAGGAAATTACTTTTCTGTTAAACAAGTTTCTAAATTAACCCATATCCACTTCACCACTTTGTTGCTAACTGGTTTCTTTATGTGTAAGGCTTTTAATCAACATTATAAAATTAAGCAAGTATCTTATTATGAAAAACTTTTTACAACAGATCTTTTAAAACTAGTTATTGGTGTCAACGCTCCTTTTTTTTTTCGTGTGCTCGTTGCCGAGGGTGGTCGCGGGTGGGGTGTTGGGGTGTCGGTGGCGTTGGAGTGGTGGGTGGGTGTGGTGTTTTGGTGGTGGGTGGTGGTGTTGTGTGTTGTTGGGGGGTGGGGGGGTTGTTTTTTTTGTTTTGGGTCGGGGGGCTTGGCTTTTCGGCTGCTCCTGCTGGCGCACCGTTCGCACTCGTTTTCGTGGCTCTTTCTACACTGGAGGAATCGCCGTAGATTTTTTACGGTCACGCCGTACCGGCAACGTCTCACGACAGGGATCCGCAGCAAGCAAGCGCGGACGCGCACAACTTTTTTTTTTTTTTCCTTGAGCACATGGTGTCCTGCAAAAATTTTCCGGGCGCCCTCACCTCGCTCCGTTCGTCCGCTTTGCCGGCACCACCCAAAACCGGTCGAAATGACGTACCTTTGAAATCGAGGGGTCTGGCAAGGTCGGTTAATTTACCTGCCATATCTAGGTTGGTTGCAGAGCGAGCTAGTCGGTCGAAGCTCGGACGGGTCCGTGGGACCCACGCCGGTGTTCGGCGTGAACGTCCCGATCGCCTCCCTCCCTCCTCTTTACCATATTTTGTGTCAAACTCAGTCGCCCAGATATTCTGCAGCTCTCTTTTGGCTGGCTTTTCTTGGGGCGGTTTTTTTTGTTGTCGGGTCGGAGACAGCGTTTGCCCGGCAACCCGTTCACGGCTTCTACCCCTGCCCGACCGCGGGACATCGCAGGTAACTTCTGTGTCTCCTCGAATCAGGTTCAGAAGGCAGAAGGGCGACGGGCCCCGTTGTGTACCGTTCCGCAAAATCTGACACTTTGCCTCCACGGTCTTGTCACCGGGGTCGAATTTGCCCCGCATCGCTCTTAGGGGACCTGTCGTACATGCGAACGAAACGACGGTAACGGTCTGGAACCTGTGGGACCTCCCCGGGTGTTAGCACGACGACCCCATTCTTTTATTGCACGTATGGGCGGGGCAGTAGCGGGCGGGCGGGCGGGGAGGTCCGCATCGCCCCCGCCACACCGCCCGGCCCCCGCACGGTGACCCGATCTTTTTTGTCTCTCTCTTGCGAAAACTTCTCGCAAAACATGTTGTATTTGTTTTTTTTTATGCCTTACCAGGCGCTTTTGTTTCGACGTGTCCTTCTTTTCCTTTCGTACTTTTTTATCGCTTTTTTTCAGGACTCGGGTGGGAGGCACCGAGCGCCACTGGTCAATGAAGGCTGGGGGGAAGAAAATATTATATGTTTTTTGTTTGTGTCCCTCCCGCCCCACCCCCACCCTGAACCTGGGTCAGGGCATGGCCCAGGATTGCTGTTTCCCTTTTTTTCCTGGTGTGCCGAGTGGGGATTAGTCTTCTCTGGGATTGACTTATCTGCAGCGGTTTGTTTGCTGGGGATGGCTACACATTGCCGCGTATTTGCCACACGGCACGCTCGCTCACGTTTTTCCGGACCGTTTGGTCGCGATCTCGCGGAATCCGCTTTTTTCTGCGCGTAGTGATTATTTAATTATAGCATTAATTTTCGACGACTATCTGGTTGCTCCTTCCTTCAGTTAGCATTTTTATTGCTTTGTTTTCCTGTCTCAGATTAAGCCAGTGCATTGTCTAAGTACCAACTTTCCACATAGTTGAAATTGCGATACTGGTCTTCTCCTTCGTCAGTTCTGGTTCTATTTAGATCGGACCATTCCTACTTGGCTCCGCTGTAGACAAATTCGAGCGTCTAATACCAGGCCACCAAGTTTGGCCGCACAAGCAGGGAAGGAGTAATAGCGTTTTATCGTAGTTCACAGGCTCAACACGGGTAGGGTAGTCTATGCGAAGGAGCTTTTCCGTCCAAACAAAAAATCGAGTGTGACCGGATCATTCGGGCGGTTGATCCGCCTATTATCGGTTTCACATTTTTCGAGCCACAGGGACGTTACTTCTTCAAACGTGGTTGCCCTATCCAGCTTACGTAGGTAGTAGACACTGAACACCCTAGGTTTTGACGGGTAGCTGGGGGATCGGCGGGTTCGATTCCCCGGACCGATGGGAGCATGAGAAACGGCTACACACATCCAAGGATGGCAGCAGGCACGCTATTACCCATCACTACGTTTTGGCGACTGGGGATTTTTTTTTTTTTTTGGTAGTGACGTTAACGAAAAACTAACAATACGGGGACTCTTCGACCGGCCCACGTAATTCGTAATGGAACGAGTCCACTTAACTCCTTTAAACGAGGATCCATTTGAGGGTGCAGTCTTGGTGCACAGCAGGCAGCGGTTAATTCCAGCCCTCCATTATTGCGCTATATAACGTTGTCTCGCAGTTAAAAAAGATAGTAGTTGGCTCTCGGAGCACACGGCCGTGGGGTCTTTTTTCAACTTCGCGGTGGTCTCACTTGCATCGTTTGCCTTTTTTGGCTCAACCCGGCCGTGTCATCCTCTGTTGTGCTATCGCTGAGTGTTCTCGGGGGGCCGGACCGTTTACTTGAAAAAATTAGAGTGTTCCAAAAGCATGCGTCTGGGTCCCTCGCCTTCATATGTTTGCATGAATAATGGAATAGACCTCGGTTCC
>NW_024532451.1:0-5519 GCF_016097555.1 Gigantopelta aegis
TGGGAACTAGAAAGGTACTACTAGAATTTTATATGGTACTGAAAATATTCTATAAATGATAGCTGGTCTATTAATGTTCCATCTAGCTGAGAATGTCACTCTGAATATAGCAATGCCTCTGGTCACTTAGGGTTCTAAGTTTGTAAAGGTTCAAGTCAGATATTTGTTAACATATTTATTTACATATATTCATTATAGCAAACACACGCAGCTATTAATGTGAATGGGTACATCTTTGTTAGTACTTTGTAAAAGTATAACTTTTAGTTGGTTTAATATTATTATAAAAGACATATTGATTACAGTAAAGTAAAGATGGTTTTAGTTTGGGTTATCTATACTGATATTTATATTAGTGTTATACTGTTTTTGGAGTCAAAAGAGTTAAATGCGACTAATTAATAACTAATCATATTGCCCACCAATTGTAGAGACCAGATCCAGCATTTTTGAATGATAAAATTATGCCGAATAATGTCACCAGTATCAATAAGAGGTTATATTATTGTCTACATGTGAAAACAAGGTCATACAACAAGGCGTAAACATTGGTTCTATATAGCATGTGAAAGAGGACACCACAAACATAAAATTGTTCCGTTTATTATAACGAATCTGTAATGACTTTAATGCCTTACAAATTCTTAAAATTTACAATAGTTATTGACAAGCCCATTATAGTCCATAGACCATTGTCATTACAAATTGCTTATGGAGGTAAAGGATGGCCTCTATTGAGTAGTTTCACTACCTGGTGTATACATAACATTTAAAGTCCTTCTCACAATAATTAAAGAGCAACAAAACCATCCAGGTAGTAATAGTTGTTGCTGAAACTGGTACGAAGGTGGATTTAATCCATTTTGATGACATTTGTGGTAACATAGTTGAGTATCTATGTAACTACTAGTTCTCATTCCCAAACTCCCATGATATTATCAATATGTGACCGTATAACAAAATTTGGTAATATTAATTTTATACACATACAAGTAGGCCATATGTACATTGTTAGCTTACTAAATATACATAATCATTGTTTTGTTATTTTAGATAGGGATTTAGTGTGTGTGGTGTATAAGGACATAGCCTCCATATTTGGGTATATCCTATCCAAATCTACCTACAACCCCACTACCATACCAGTAACACTGAACTGAAAGTTAAATGTGGTCATATGGAGCTAGGTAGATCTCTGAACTAAGAAACTGTATAGATCCAAGCAAAATATATTATTATAAAGACATATTGAGTACAGTACAGTAATTTGTGTGGGTTTTATATATACTGATATTGTTGATTGTGTTTATACTGGTTTGTGAGTCCAACAGAGTTTATTGGAACATAACTATAACCTAATCCATATTTCCCACAACAATGGTAATTAAAGAAGAGCTAGATTCAAGATTTGTGAATGATGAAATTATGCCAATAAGGTCAACTGATATCATAAGAGGTTTATATTATTTTGCCGCTGGGAACAAGGCCTTACAAACATTGTTTTATATAACACGTTTAATAAACATCAGTGTGTTTGTTTACTATAGTGGGAATCTCTAACTACTTTAATGCTTTTAAAAGGTTTAAATTGTCAACAAGCCCAATATAGTCAATAGGACCATAGTTTAAGCCATACTACCTTACCAACTGTGTCTGAGAGTAAGAAGCGTGTCTATTTGACCTTTTTCAAACTGGTGCACTATAACCTTTAGGTCTCTTCATAAGAATTAATAAAGCACACAACACCAGGCATTAATACTATGGCTAGTTTTGTCTCTCTCAGAGTGAAGATATTTCCAAATTGGGCATTTACAATCAATCTAATATGTGTAACTTTAAACAATGTTACAGTATGATTTTATTCCAAAAATATAACCCCTAAACCCGTGCCAACTAAAGCCTTAAAACCTCAACTAACCCTAAACCCTAAGCCCCTAAAACTTAAAACCTAACTCTAAACCACATGTAACAGCATTTCTGTAGCACTTAAAAGATTCTTATTAAACCATTGTATCCTAAATGTGCTACTTCCCTATTACATTACAGAGTATTGCTACTAATCGACTACACTTTCTATTGATTAATACATTAATCCAATACTTGGCAGAGGGCTGGCTCCATTTTATCTTTTAATGCAACAAGTATCATATTCATTCTTCACCAAGATCAAGCAGAAACAAGATAGTCTAGTCGACTTCGTCAGAGAAACGAGATGATTTTTTTATGAACACCTCGATGAATTGACTGCTGCCTTTTCAAAAAATCACAAGATAACGAATGCCTCTCGCTTCAGCAAATATTCAAAAATGGTGACAATATAATCTCACCCTTCACCAACAAGTTCAAGAATCACAGCAAGCTATTACAGTTCTTCAAAATCAAATTGAACCATTTCCAAGGCAATCACACTGGATAGTGAGGAGGTAGGACCTAAAAATGACTAAAGAAGTTCTGTGGGAACGGAAGCTTGGAGAATTAAAGTGGCTAATTTTGTGGCCTTAAAGAGCTGCCAAATGTCTTCATTAACATTATCATGTCCCCATATAACATATCAGCTTTTCAATCGCTGAAATGGATATTGGCCTACGTTAGTATGTCATCCAAATCTACTCCAATTTTTTTATAGCGCTACTCGAGTGGGTACTGCTATCACATCCTCACCGAACTAATGTCCACCCCTTTTACGACAAGATGCTTGAGAAATTCTTCATAACCGTCCTCAAATTATCAAGGATTGCTAGATATATATCTGCTAGCTCTAAACTAACCTTCATCTCTTGACACCAGTCCCTATCCTTCATCGTGGACTTAGTAGTCCCTAAATGTCCTCTCCTTGAAAATCAGCATTAGTGGAATATGGAAAGGCCAAGCTCTCCGAATTAGGCTCAGCTATTTTCTGTTCAGAGCATTTCAGCTGGTAGTGTAAGCTCTGGTAAATCCTTGTTCTATTGCTGCACCAGGAAGAGCCATTTTTCCTGATCAAACATACTCCAGCAATGGATGTTTCTATAAGTTTTGGTGTGTTACTTATGGAAGATGGAATTTAGTCAACTTCCCTGGTTTAACAACAGCTGAACGGAAATAGGGTCAAGCTGAGGGGGGGGGGGGGGGGGGGGGGACTACCCAATGGTCCACTATGAAATCTCTTGTTCAGAGGTGTATAGTTCAGGAATGTTGGGAAAACAAAAAAAAAAACACCGCTTGGTCAATTCGCTAAAAGTTCTCACTGACCTTGAAAAACACTCTCAAAGAATTTGACTTTACTTTCATTGTAACATTTATATAATGTAATAATTTTATGTGTTTATTTAGTGTGAAAATGTGTGTAATGACTGGTTATGATGTAACTTTATAGTTTTGTAACAGTTATTGTCAAAAAGCTGGGTAATAAGGGGGATGGATTAGTCAATTTGGTGACATTATTTTGTGGTGATATATTTAGTTATCTATATAGTAACTACTATCTCATTCCAAAAGACTCCATGATATTATAAAAAAATATTGACTTGTACATTTGTGATACTATTCTTGTATAACACAGCCATTGAGGTTTTACATTATTGTTCACTATATTGGTTTACTATTAAAATACAAAAGCATGTACATCATTGTTTGGTTTATTTTAGGTAGTTTCAGGTGAGGTGGTATAAGGTCATATTTGTGGAAGGCCATACAAAAAAAAAAAACATAGTAAAAAACTTTGTTTATATAAGATTGTGTAAGAGGAGGACCAAAAACATTCATTGTTTCTGTTACCTATAGTGATTTTGGATCTCTGACCACTCTAGGGGGCTTTTACAAGTTCTTAAAATTTACGTAGGTTCATCAAACAGCCAAATTATAGTCCATAGACGATGTATTTGAAACATACTTACCCTTACTAACTGGTGTTATGGAGGTAAAGATGGCTCTATTGAGGGACCTCACACTGGTGCATATTCATTTAGTCTTCTTGTAATAATAATAAGCAACAAACAAAATAAAAAAAAGACAGGCCCAGGCATTTAATACTGTAGCTAGTTTAATTTGTCTCTCTAAGTGAGAAGATATTTTCTAAAATTGGCAGTTACATCAATCTAATAGTGGGTAATTTAAAAACATTTTTTATGATTAAGGGGTTTCAAAAACAATATAATCACATGTAGCAAGCAGTTCTGTAGCGGGGACTTTAAAGATTGAGAAATATTAAAACATAAATCGTTGGACTATAACAAAATGTCTACTTTCCCCTATTAAAAATTACCGAGCTACTGTTACTAATCAACTAACTTTCTATTGACTATACAATAAAATTGGCACATAATTGGCAAGAGGGCTGCTTCATTTAAACTCGACAATTGAGTTAATAAAGGTTCATAAAAATGGGAAATCACCTCAAGTGCTATGGCTAGATTAGGCAGTAGATAGAATAGCTAGTTTGAAGAAGGTATAAAGCTTTTGAGGTATAATCAAAAAAAAAAATAGAAATTTTTAATGATCAGTTAAACAGGCCCACCATTAATCTTATCGTGCCAAAGTTTGAGATAGAGGATCAGTTTTTATGTAACTACAATACTTTTAAATTGTTCAATAAGGAAAGATTTATCAGTTACATTTTATTAGGTATGGACAAAACTCCACCTCAATAGTCGATAGTACATCTTATATACTGGTCGTTTGACCTCTGGCCAGCAGTAACAAATTGTACTATTGGCTAGCTATGGCTGAGTTTAGTGAAAACTTGCGATACTTGACAAGTTAATCGAATTTTTAGATAGCTTTAAAAATTTTTAGCTTTAAAAGGCTCACAGAGCATAGAAGATGGGAAAATTGGATGGAAATACCTTTCTTTCCCACTCACCGATGGATAGCTTTCGACGTTGGGTATGAAAGAGGAGAAGATAGAAAAGCTGTATTAAGAAAATTAAAATTAAAAAAGGATTTGAACAGAGGTTACCTAATACAGATAAGTACATTTGTATTAATAATATTGTTCCCTACGTACATACCGATGATTTTACAGTTCTTGAAAAACAGCCAAAATCTGATGTATGCCTAGGACCTGAAGAAAGGTGAATTTTGTAACCTTTTAATTATGAAATATCATGCGTGACTGTAACACAGTTATTGCATAATAATCACCTAAGTACCCTCAAACAATTGCCAAAATGCTTTCTATATGGCATACCAGATTGTCCCATAGTCATGCAGTTATCCTTCTTCCTTATTTTTGACAACGATAGCAGGTGGACTGGGTCTATAAATTGACCTCCATTAGAATTTGTGAATATAGGGGAGTACCCTAATGTTTATATAAGTAGCCATATGTGTGATGTGAGAAGAATGTGTTTTTAATGCCAAGACAACCTTAACTCACCTGTCAGTTCATCAAAAGTAGGCGGACTTGCGTATAATTACGCATGCTATTTTCAATTCCTTTTCAATTTTATTTTATTTTTTATTTCAATTTCTACTAAAATAAACCAAGCTACAACGCCATTGCACCTATAAATTAACGAGTTTTTTTAAGTTAAAACATT